>NC_090811.1:48409938-48704938 GCF_036512215.1 Solanum lycopersicum
CAGAAGCATGGACACACTCAGATTTTTTGTGTAAAAATTATATTTTGAGCGGTCTGCAAGATGATTGTACAATGTGTACAACAATATCAAAACCTCAAAAGAACAATGGGATGCTTTAGAAAAGAAGTACAAAGCAGAAGATGCCGGAATAAAGAAATTCATTGTGGCAAAATTTCTGGACTATAAGATGATAGACAGTAAGACTGTCGTCACCTAAGTTCAAGAATTGCAGGTCATAATCCATGATCTCCTTGTTGAAGGTATAAATTTATTTAATGCCTAGCAATATTAAGTTTTCCCTTAATACTCGCATAATCTTTAATGTAGGATTGATTGTGAATGATGCTTTTCAAGTGGCTGCAATTATTGAAAAGTTACCTCAATTGTTGAAGGACTTTAAAAACTACCTGAAACACAAACGCAAGGAGATGACTGTTGAAGATCTCATAGTAAGGTTGAGAATCGAAGAGGATAATAAGGCTGCAGAAAAGAGATCATGTGGTAATTCAGCAATATCTGGAGTAAATTTTGTTGAAGAAGATCCCATAAAATTAAAGAAAAGAAGGAAAACATTTTGTCCAAAAAGCAATCCTCCAAAGAAGAAATTCAATGGAAACTGCTTTAATTGTGGTAAGCATGGTCATAGGGCTAATGAATTCCGGGGTCCTAAGAAGGACAAGAAAAAGAAGGATCAAGCAAACTTGGTTGAATCCAAAGAAGAAATGGACGATCTCTGTGCAATGCTTTAAGAATGTAACTTGGTTGGAAATTCAAGAGAATTGTGGATAGATTCTAGTGCCTCATGCCATGTTTGTGCCAACAAAGAATTATTTTCATCATATACTCCAGCACTTACAGATTTAAAATTGTTTATGGCAAACTCCGTTGTTACAAAGGTGGAAGGAACTGGCAAAGTCCTATTAAAGATGACATCAGGAAAGGTGGTGACTTTGAATAGGGTCTCATATGTTCCAGAATTGAGAAAGAATTTAGTTTCAATTCCAGTTCTGACCAAGAATGGATTTAATTGTGTTTTTGTTTCTGATAAAGTAGTAGTAAGCAAAAATGATATGTCTGTAGGAAAAGACTACCTTAGTGATGGCCTTTTCAAACTCAATGTAATTGCAGTTGATATGAATAAAGATTTTTCTTCTTCTTACTTGCTTGAGTCTAAATGTTTATGGCATGAACGTTTGGGACACGTTAACAACAAAACCTTGCGAAAACTTATTAACTTAAATATTTTTCCAAAATTTGAGTGCAATAAATCAAAATGTCAAATTTGTGTTGAATCTAAGTATGCTAAGCATCCTTATAAATCTGTTGAAAGGAATTCAAATCCTTTAGAATTGATCCACACTGATATTTGTGACAAGAAGTCAACACCATCACGTGGTGGGAAAAAGTATTTCATAACTTTTATTGACGATTGCACTAGATATTGTTATGTCTATTTGCTAAATAATAAGTATGAAGCAATATATGCATTTAGGCAATATAAAACTGAAATTAAAAATCAGTTAGATAAAAAGATCAAAATGATCAGAAGTGATAGAAGTGGATAATATGAATCTCCGTTTGCAGAAATATGTTTAGAAAATGGAATAATTCATCAAACTATTGCTCCCTACACTCCTCAGTCTAATGGAATTGCAGAAAGAAAAAATCAATCTTTAAAAGAAATGATGAATGCATTACTTATAAGTTCAGGTTTACCACAGAACTTGTGGGGGAAAGCTATCCTTACAGCAAATCAGATAGTTAACAGAGTGCCTCACTCAAAGAGAAATGTAATTCCATATGAGAAATGGAAAGGTAGAAAACCCAATTTGAAATATTTTAAAATGTGGGGGTGTCTAGCCAAAGTCCAAGTTCCTGCACCTAAGAGGGTAAAAATAGGACCTAAGACTGTGGATTGTGTAATCATTGGATATGCCACAAACATTAAGGCATGTCGATTTTTGGTTCATAAGTCCGAATATCCGGATATTCATGATAATACGGTAATGGAATCAGATAGTGCTAAATTTTTTTAACATATCTATCCGTATAAAACTAGACTTGAGTCATCTTGTGGGTGATCTAAACAACCCAGATAAGAACCAAAAGAGAATGAATAAAATGAAGAAAGTCCAAGACACAGTAAACGTCAAAAGACATCTACTTCATTTGGATAAGATTTTGTAACGTTTCTTCTTGAAAGTGAGTCTCAAACATTCAAGGAAGCAATGTTGTCTAGCGACTCGACCTGTTAGAAGGAGGATGTTAAGAGTGAAATTGAATCAATCTTAAGCAATCATACTTGGGAGTTGGTTGATGTTCCTCCAGGGAACAAACCCTTGGGTTCAAAATGGATCTTTAAAAGGAAGATGAAAGACGATGGAACTATTGAAAAATATAAAGAAAGACTTGTTGTCAAAGGTTTTACACAAAAAGAAGGTCTTGATTATTTTGACACATACTCGCCAGTGACTAGGATTACATCAATCCGGATGTTAATTTCACTAGCTGCAGTATACGGTCTTGAAATTCATCAAATGGATGTGAAAACAGTCTTCTTAAATGGAGAGCTTGAAGAGGAAATTTACATAGAATAGCCTGAGGGTTTTGTAGTTCCCGGTAAAGAAAAGAAAGTGTGCAAACTTATTAAGTCAGTTTATGGGCTAAAACAAGCACCAAAATAGTGGCATGCAAAGTTTGATCAAACCATATTGTCAAATGAATATAAGATCAATGAATGTGATAAATGTGTTTACATTAAAGATACTCCAAATCAGGAAGTTATTTTATGCCTATATGCAGATGATATGCTTATAATGAGCAAAGACATTGCTAATATAAAAGTTACAAAGCGTATGCTTGCTAGTAAGTTTGATATGAAAGATTTAGGAGTTGCTGATGTGATATTAGAAATTAAAATTCTTAAAACTCCTAACGGTCTAGCATTGTCTCAAACTCATTATATTCAAAAGATACTTGAAAAATTCAAATTTTTGAATTTTAAAAGGGCAAAGACTCCAATTGATGTAAATCTTCATCTTGCAAAGAATAAAGGTGAAAGTGAGTCTCAATTGGACTATGCTAGCGTATTGGGAAGCTTAATGTATGTCATAAATTGTACACGACCAGACATAGCTTACGCTATCAGTAAACTGAGTCGATACACAAGTAATCCTAATCATAATCATTGGTTGGCAATGAAGAGAGTTTTCGGATACTTAGATAACACTCAAAACTATGTTTTACATTACAACAAATATCCAGCCGTTCTTGAAGGATATAGTGATGCAAATTGGATTACTAGGTCAACTAAAACAAAATCCACAAGTGGATACGTTTTTAATATTGGTGGAGGAGCAATATCTTGGAAATCATCCAAACAAACATGTATAGCTCGCTCTACAATGGAGTCTGAATTCATTGCATTAGACAAGGCAGGTGAAGAAGTTGAATGGCTCCAGAATTTCTTAGAAGATATTCCATTTTGGCCCAAACCAATGGCCCCTATATGCATACATTGTGATAGTCAAGCTGCAATAGGAAGGGCTGGAAGTATTATGTATAACGTCAAGTCTCGTCACATAAGACGAAGACATAACTTTGTGAGACAACTACTCTCTAGTGGAATTATCACAATTGACTATGTGAAGTCAAAAGATAATGTGTTGGATCCACTTACAAAAGGACTAAATAGAGAGGGAGTTGAGAAATCATCGACGAGAATGGGACTATGGCCGAGAACAAGTCATCGTGGCGGTAACTCTACCTACAAGACTTGAGATCCCAAGATCTAGGTTCAAGGAGATAAAACAAAGTCATTGATTACTGTTCAACATTGTCAAAGGAAAAGAAAAAAATATTATTATTTTACGGTCCATTCCCACGATGAGACAATGTTTAGTAACCAGGATAAAGACATAAGGACTTTTTTATGGTTTCTATGTTTGATACAGGGAATATCAAATGGTGTATCTATGGGATAACACATTTAGAAATCACCTATGTGAGTGTGAAGTGTAAGTCGCTTCAAGGAGAATCCGGTAAGGTCAATTCTTTAAGCACTTACTATCCAAGATGTGTTCATGACTGAAACGAACAAAACAATGAGAACTAAGAACAATTCAAGGGATAATTGTGTGACATATGTTGTCTAGGTTTACATCAAAGCTTGACGGTTCAGAGATATCAAATCTACCGATTGACCGAGTATATCCGATATATGTTCACTATGGAAAGTTTAAAGGGAAACCTACTTATCCAGATACGATTAACCTTTACCTACAAGACACACAAGTTTTTTCATGCATATGTTTTAAGAATAGCCTTCCCCATTCATGTGGGGGATTGTTGGGTTTTATCAAGTGTAAATGGGAAAAGAAAAGAGAGAATATGAAAAGTGAGGGAACTACTTTGGAGGAAAAATGAAAAGTCATTTTCAAAGTGCAAATGAAAAGTTATTTCTCCCATATCGGCAGAAGAAAAAAAAATTGTTGTTCTTATAGAAGGAAACACTTCCACTACTTTTTAAAGAGCTAAGACGAAGATGGTCCCTCGTGCCGTCGTCGTCGTCGCTCGCTCGACCTCGGCCTCGGCTTCGGCTTTGGATTTGACAAATGATGTGATTGATTGATAAATTTTTTAGACAAAATTTATTTAATCAGTTTTTGTTAAATCAAATAAATCCTGTTAAAATTATCCCTTATAAATTTGCGGATAACGGTAACATTCCGAAAAATTGTTACTCTTTTCGAAAAGTCGTTACTTTCCATAAAGTCGTTATTTTTCCAACAGACACAATTTTTTGAAAAGTTGTTATTTTTTCCAAAAGACACAACTTTCTGGATAAAATGAGTCTGAACAGATTTCACTGAACACACATGTTCCTTGCTGAAAATGGCTATAAAAGGAAGTCAATTTTCGATTTTTTCAAACACTGAAATTTTTTTCGTTCTCTGCATTTATTTTTCTCTTAAATAAAATCAAAGTGTCGATCGACTGAGTCTGTGTGACTTGTTTGCTGTTCTTAAGTTCGTTGAAGTTAAAGAAGTTTGGGGTACCACTATTTCTTTAACAGGTTTAATCCGTTTTATCTTGGGAGAAATTAATCCATAACCTTGGGTACAGTGAGGGGATTAAATTTCTTAAACACACACAATAGTTTCTGTGGACTTGGATTAATTATTGTATTTTACGTATTTTCTGCTTCATCTTATTTCTGTTTCTGTTCATTGGTTAACCTTATAAATACATGTTACTATAAAAATAACATCAATTTCTTATTTAGTTTCTATTTTAATTTCATTAGTTTGACTTAAATGTACTCTGTATTTACGAGTTTTTAGTTGTTAAAAATTGTTTGGATTTTTGGTATTTGAGAAACTTATTAGAAGTTTGGTTCATTTTATTTATTTATGCATAATATACAAATTCAACAACTTTAATCTTTCGATTATTTCCAATGGATTGTGTCCCATTTATTCGTAGAGGTTGTATATCTAAAATTCTCCCCTTTAACTATTTTGCAATCCTTTCATGTCTTTAAAAGAACTCGACGGCATCTTAGAGACATTTTCTATATTTGATTGTCAAATTTTTTTTTGCTATATCAAGCTCTATTAATGGTTTTTCCTTCCAAAGAATAACTTTACTCTTGCCTTTGTAACTCTCTAATTCTTTTTTTATCGAGGAAGATTGATATGAATTTTTTAATTTATCCTTCCTCTTTGTGTTTGCCTTTTTTTAAAAAAAGGTTTTGTTCATATTAAATCTTATTTATTGGAAACATCAAAATGTCACGAGCTAGTTTTATTGAAGGGGTATATATATATATATATATATATATATATATATATATATATATATATATATATATATATATATATATATTTATAGATTGTATTCTCTTAATTTCATCCGCTAGATATTAGAAGGACCTAGACTTTATTTGATGATGACCAAGGGATAAAATGTTTGTTAGTAATTTATTTTTTATGTGTATTTGTTATTTCCGTGAATAAAATAAATTTATATTTAATTGTCAACTAAATATATTATCTTATGTCTATGTTGATGTAATAACTGTGAAAGTGGCGTCTAGTGGGAAGGGTCTGCCAGCAACTGGCCCTATCCAACATGATAAGAATGGATAATGAATTGATTGTCCCATTATAAGGATTTTTAGGTGGTTTCCCTTTTTTGGTTTTTTTGGTCCATTTCTATGTCCTAATGTTTTGTATATGTGATTTAAGCTATCAAATAGATTTTTTTTGCTAGAGAAGAAGCCAGGGAAGAATAGCCTAATGACCGCAACACAAAATCTTTGTATTATTTGGGGTGGTACACCTCAGTTTATGAATGGTTGTCTATTTGGAATCTAGGTTTTATATTTTTGGGATTTATTTTCATGTAATGGATATTTTGAAAGAAATTACCGTACTATATAGAAGTACAGCGAAAGTGTAAATTTTTTTGTAGATTCTCTGGCAAAACATAATTGATTTTGAGGAAAACTTTAAACTTGAATATTTTAAAAAATAACCACTTAATTCACTTATTTGTTCAAATCGGAAGATGGATATATGGCCTTAGAAATATAAGGTAGTTGTTAGATTTGTTGGTTCTAAGAGATACCATGAATTAGAGCAACAACCTAAAGTTCATATTTTGGGATGAGGTCCTCGAGCAAGGATACCCATGAAAATATGTGATGATCGTATGGAATTAAAAATGGTTGAATGACACGGGAGAGAAGACAGAAATTGAAGCGAGATGATACATCTCTATTGTGTAATTCCCCATTGTCAATTCAATTAAATTTTAGTACAATATATTGGTGACTCTTAAATTAATTTATTTTCATCTAATTGTTTTACTAGATATGTTTTTATTGTTTAATATTAGGACACATTAATGTTTAACTAAAAGAATGAAAAAAATAACTCCAAATAAATGGTCTAGTTAAGTTATGTAATTCTAGGTAAGGGTTGTTATCCTTAAGGAAAGTAAATAAGCATCCTTTAAGACCCATTAAAGACAGTTATGCATCACGCTTAGCTTAACAAAATACGCAAAAATGAAAAATCAACGAATACATTATGGTTTGAATGATGCAAAGTAGAGATTACATGTTGCTAAGAAAAACCGAGAAGGGTTAAATATACCCTTGTAGGTTGTACTATCCAAAATGGTTTAAATATACTCTTTATTATATTTTTGTTCCAAATATATCCCTTCTGTTGTTTTTGTTGTTGGCTCGAACAAAATGATTGGGTCCTTCTAATCAGTCCCAACCCTCCACATATCTATTTTAAGGTTAAATTAGTTATCTAACCAATAAAGGGTATATTTGTGGGGAATTACTTGGTTTGAGAGAGGAAACAAAAATACTAGATTAATTTATAGTTCGGTAAAGGGACGAAGGAAAGACTAATTTTGACAAAACTACATAATGAACAAGGTGAGCTGCAGGAAGACAACAAATAGATTTATGACGAAGCTATCAAGTTTTATCAAAAATAGTTTACTCAAGAAAGGGATATATGTTGTGTTTTAGAGATATGAATGGGAAAAGAGAAGAGAACATGGAAAAGTGAGAGTAACAATTTTGGAGAGAAAATGAAAAGTTATTTGCAAAGTGTAAATGAAAAGTCATTTCTCTCATATTGGTAAAAATAAGAAAATTGTTATCATTATATTAGGAAACACTTCCTTTACTTCTTAAGAAGATAAAAAGAAAGTGCCCCCTCGCGCCGTCGTCGTCATCGCTCACACAACTTCGGCTTCGGCAAATGATTGATTGATAATATTTTTGGACAAAATTTCTTTCATCAATATCATTAACTAAATTCTTTTTCCTAAATTCTTTTCTCTTATATATTAATTCAGGATGTTAGTTTATTAGTTAATTGAATGTCTGTTGGGTCCTAGCAAAATGTGAATAAGAAAAGAAAAGAGAAAATGGAAAAGTGAGGAAACCAATTTTGGAGGAAAAATGAAAAGACATTTCTCTCATATTTGTAGAAGAAAGGAAATTTTTTCCTTTATATTATGAAACACTTCCTTTACTTCTTAAAGGGTTAAAGAAGAAAATGCCCTCTCATGTCGTCGTTGTCGATGGCTGGCTTTGGCTTCGATTTGAGTTTGGATTTATATTCGGCAAATGATGTGATTGGTTGATAATGTTTTTGAACAAAATTTATTTCAACAATCTCATTAACTAAATTCTTTTTCCTAATTTCTTTTCTCTTATAAATTAACAAGAGATTATTTTAGTATTTCAAAACACTGAAAAATTTTCCTCTCTGCATATGAGTATGTATGTGCTCTTGTTACTATTGTTGCGTTCGCTAAAGTTATTGAAGTTTGAGGTACCACTACTTTTTCAGCAGGTTAATCCATTTTATCTTTGAAAAATTAATCTGCAACCTCGGGTAGAATGAGGGGATTCAAATTCTAAGGAAACATAGTTGTTTCTGTGGACTCAAATTAAAACTTTTCTTTCTACTTCATGTTATTTTTGTTTCTGTATTTTTTGATTAATCTTATTACAAGAGATAGCAATCTTAAGAAATTTTCTAGTTTATGTATTGGAGGTTTTAAAACCTTTAAGGTTTTCTACTCTATTTATATTATTAAAATTCATTCGATTAACGATTAAAAGAAAACAAAAACATTATCGTTAAATTAGAAACAAGTTGTGTCAGGATATATTCTTTACTATTAGTATATCACATACTAAAATTGATTGCCATTTGTGACAGAAAGATTACAAATTAAAGTCAAGAGAATGCTGGAATAGTCAGTGTTGCAATAATCATTCAACTGCTTCCCTAGCACCGCTTGAGAAACCTAAATTTTTTTCTAAAGTCGACTTCAAGAGATGGTACCAGAAGATTTTCTTCAATCTCATTGATTTTAGTCTCTATAGATTGATCAATGAGAAAATTCCTATTACTTTTGATGAAACTACGCATGAAGAACAATTTTTGGTAACAGAAGCATGAACACATTGAGATATTTTGTGTAAAAAATATATTCTGAGTGCCCGTCAAGATGATTTGTACAAATATGTACAGTGATGTCAAAACATCAAAAGAACTTTGGGATGTTTTAGAAAATAAGTTCAAAACAGAGGATGCCAGAATCGAGAAGTTCATAGTGGAAAAGTTTCTAGAATATAAGATGATAGACAATAAAACCATCGTCACCCAAGTTGAAGAACTATAGGTCATAATCCATTATCTCCTTCCTGAATGTATAAATTTTTTTAATGCCTATCTTTAAAATATTAAGTTTTTTCTTAATACTCACATAATGTTTAATGTAGGATTGGATGTGAATGATGCTTTTCAAGTGGTTGTTATTAGTGAGAAGTTACCTTCATTGTAGAAGGACATCAAAAGCTACTTGAAACATAAATGCAAGGAGATTACTGTTGAACATCTCATAGTAAGACTAAGAATCCAAGAGGATAACAAGGCTGCAGGAAAAAGGTCACATGGTAATTAAGTAATCTCTGGGGTAAATATTGTTGAAGAAGATCCCACAAAATTAAAGAAAAGAAAAAAACCTCTGGTCCAAAAAGTTATTCTCCTAAAAATAAATTCAATATAAAGTACTTCAACTGTGACAAAAGCGGTCATAAGGCTACTTAATGTCGTGGTCCCAATAAGTAAAAGAAAAAGAAAGATCAAGAAAATTTGGCTGAATCCAAAGGAGAAATGGACAATATCTATGCAAAATGCTTTAAGAATGTAACTTGGTTGGAAGTCGAAGAGACTGGTGAATGGATTCTGGTGACTCATGCCATGTTTGTGCCAAAAAAGAATTATTCTTATCATATACTCCAGCAACTACAAATGAGAATTTTTTTATGACAAACTTTGTTGTTGCAAAGGTAGAAGGAACTTACAAGGTCCTATAAAGATGACATGAGGCAAGGTGGCGACTTTGAACAGGGACTCGTATGTTCCGAAATTGCGAAAGAACTTAGTATCTATTCCAGTTCTGACTAAGAATGTATTCAAATATGTATTTGTTTCTGATAAAGTAGTAGTGAGCAAGAATGAAATGTATGTAGGAAAAGATTAGCTTAGTGATAACTCAATGTAATTGCAGCTGATATGAATAAAGATTTTGCTTCTTCTAACGTGCTTGAGTCTAAATATTTATGACATGAATATTTGGGAAATATTAATAACAAAACCTTAGGAAAACTAATTAACTTAAATGTTTTTCCTAAATTTGAGTGATATAAATCAAAATGTCAAATTTATGTTGAATTTAAGTATGCTAATAATCCTTAAATCTGGTGAAAGGAATTCAAATCTCTTAGAACTGATTCACAATGATATTTTTGACATGAAGTCAACACTATCACGTGATGGAAAAAAGTATTCATATCTTTTATTGACGATTGCACTTTATATTTTTTTGTCTACTAGTTCTCGCAACGTGCATCGCACGTTTGTCAACTAATTGATATTAAAAAACTTTAATTTATATAGCTAAGTTCAAATCTATGTCCTTTCATATGTAAGTTTAACATAAGAAATATAACTCTGCACAAAATATAACATGAAAATATTGTGTTAGATGTTTGAGGTTGATATATTAAATACTTCATGAAAAATAAACACTTTATTTTATCAGAGAAATTCATATATTTTAATAAATAAACATATATGTTTTAATAATCAAAAAAGAAATTGTCTATAAAAAAAGACACGTATAAAGAAAAATATTACAAAATGTTTGAGCGGTATACCATCAAATTTATAGAAAAACTACAATTTTAAAAGAAAAAAAGAAGTAAATAAAGACATGACATTCATAATAAAAGACATCACATTAAAATATATAGACAAAAATATTTTCATACTTATTGAATTACATTTTGTTAAAAGTAGACTTGCTCTAGACGAAACATGACTTACTCTAGACGAAACATATCATATGTATAAAAAAGTATAATCATATAATAATAAAAATAAATAAGACAAACAGAAAAGAAGGAATGAATATGTTAAGAATAAGGATAAACTCTCTCTCTCTCTCTCTCTCTCTCTATCTACTATATATATATATATATATATATATATATATATATATATATATATATATATATGTATATACATATATATATGTATATATATATATATACATATCTATATGTATATATATACATATATATATGTATATATATACATATATATATATATATATACATATATATATATATATATACATATATATATACATATATATATGTATATATAATATTATATTTACTATATATATCCTAAAAATAGAAGAATGGTTGAATACAAAAATACAGTAATCAACTACGAAGTTATATTTAAAAACTCAAAACGATGGAGATTGAAAAATTAATTATTTACTTACAACTTCGTATTGGAGTATATTCATCTTGTAACTATCATAAATTACATATTTCTCAAATATTCATGAAATTTTAAAGAATACAAATAAATAAAATATTAAGAATTCTTATAATTACAAATTGGTAATGAAAATTTTACAAGGGATGTAGACTAACCTACTGTTAAATGCAAGATGATTACAAACTTGAATAACACAAGGAATATAAATAATGTGGTGTAGTATGTTTGATAGACTCTTCATTACCCCTACTTTATCTTAAAAATTTAAATTGAAAGAATATTAGACTCTTCATTATCTACATTTAATTAGTACATGAATATTTGATACATTATGATCTTATTTGACGCATAAATTTATATATAACTTTTACTTAATATTTGATTAATTAAATAGAATTAATATTAATTTATTTTAGAGGTAAAATAAGGATAAAATGATAATTCAAATTTGAGGTTAGAAGTTTCCCACTTATAATAATATATGATTTGCTAAATGGTAAGGATAAACAATAGATGCATTTAGGCAATATAAACTGAAGTTGAAAATCAGTAGGATAGAAAGATCAAAATTATCATAAGTGGTAGAGGCGGAGAATATGAATCTCCATTTGCAGAAATTTGTTTTTGGAAAATGGAATAATCCATCACACTACTACTCCTTACACTCCTCAATCTAATGAGATTGCAGAAAACAAAAATCAAACTTTAAATCAAATGATTCATGTTTACTTATATGTTCAAGCAAAACTTATGGGGGGAAGCTATCCTTATTGCAAATCGAATACTCAAAGTTGAGCCTCACACGAAAACACATGTTATTCCTTATGAGAAATGACAAAAGATGGAAAACCAAACTTGAAATATTTCAAAGTGTGGGGTGTCTAGCCAATGTCCAGGTTCCTATACCTAAGAAGGTGAAAATAGGGCCTAAGATTGTAGATTATGGATTCATTGAATATGTCCCAAACAGTAAAGCATGTCTTTGTTTTGTTCATAAGTCTGAAAATTTGAATATTCATGATAATACGGTAATGGAATCAAGTAATGTTGAGTTTTTTAAACATATATACCCATATGAAACTGTACTTGAGTCATCTAGTGGGAGGGAGTCTAAGGAACCCTGAGAAGAACCAAAAGAGAATTATACCAATGAAGAGAGTCCAAAGCGCAGTACACGTCAGAGGAAAACTACTTCATTTGGATTTGATTTTGTAACATTTCTTCTTGAAAATGAGCCAAAAACATTAAAAGATGCAATGTTGTCTAGTGACTCAACCTCTTGGAAAGAGGTTGCTAATAGTAAGATTGAATCAATCCTAAGAAATCATACCTTGGAGTTGGTTGGTCTTCTTCCGGGGAACAAAACTTTGGGTTCAAATGGATATTTAAAAGAAAGATGAAAGATTTTGAAATTATTGAAAAATATAAAGCAATATTTGTTGTCAAGGGCTTTAGACAAAAAGAAGTTCTTGTTTCTTTTGATACATATCGCCAGTTACTAGCATCACATCAATTTAGTTGTTAACTTCCCTAGTTGTTGTATAAGGTCTTGAAATCCATCAAATGGATTTGAAAACGACTTTCTCAAAATAGAGAGATGGAGGAAAATATTTACATAGAACAACTTGAGGGCTTCATAATTCCCGATAAAGAAACGAAAGTATGCAAACTTGTTAAGTCACTATAGACTAAAACAAGCACCTAAACGATGACATGCAAAATTTTATCAAACCATGTTGTAAAATCTACTTAAGATCAATGAATGTGATAAATGCGTTTACATTAAAGATATTGGAATTAGGAAGTCATTGTATGCATATTTGTGGATAACATGTCGATAATGATAATGGTCTAGCATTTTCTCAATCTTATTAGATAAGAAAGTTAGTTGAGAATTTCAAGAATTTGAATTTCAAAAGGGAAAAGACCCCAAATTGATGTGAACCTTCTTCTTTCAAAGAATACAGGTGAAAGTAAATCAAAATTGGACTATGATAGAGTGTTGGGAAGATTGATGTATGTCATAGATTATACACGACTAAATTGATTGTGCTATCTATAAAATTGAGTTGATACACAAGTAATCCCAATAAAAATCATTGGTTGGTAATGAATATAGTTCTGTTGTACTTAGATGAAACTCAATACTATGTTTTGCATTACAACAAATATCAAGGAGTTCTTGAAGGATATAGTGATGCAATTTCGATTACTGAGTCAACTGAAACAAAATATACAAGTGGATATGTTTTTACTATTGGTGGAGGAGAAATATCCTGGAAATCATCCAAACAAACATGTATAACTTGCTCTACAATGGAGTCTACCTTAGACAAGGCATGTGAAGAAGCTGAAAGGCTCTAGAATTTCTTAGAAGATATTCCATTTTGGGCAAACTGATGGCCCTTATATGCATACAAGGTGATAGTCAAGCTGCAATAAGAAGGACTAGAAACGTTATGTATAACGGGAAGTCTCGTCATATAAGACGAAGACATAAATTTTGTAGACAACTACTCTCTAGTTGAATTATCACATTTAATTATATAAAGTCAAAGGATAATGTGTGAGATCCAATTACAAAAGGCCTAACTAGAGAGGAAATGAGATATCATCGATGGGAACGAGACTATCTTCAAGAATAAGTCATCGTGGCGGTAAATAAACCTAGAACATTGGAGATCCCATGATCTACGTTCAAGGAGATAAAAAAAGTTATTGATGACCATTCAACATTGTCAAAAAGTATTTTATAGTATATTCTCATGATGAGACAATGTTTAGAATCAAGGATAATGTCATAAAGACTTTTTAATGGTTCTAAGTCTGATACATGGTATGTCAAATAGTGTATCTACGAGATAACGCATTTAGAAACCACCCATGTGAGTGTGAAGTGTAACTCACTTCAAAGAGAATCCGGTAAGGCCAGTTCTCTAGGTAATTACTAACGGAGATGTGTTCATGGCTAAAATTAAAAAAACATGGATAAATAAGAACAATTCAAGGTTTTATTGTGTTATTTATATTGTCTAGGTATGCACAAAAGCTCAACGGTTCAAAGATATCAAATCTATAGATTGACCAAGTATATCCGATATATCTTCACTAAGGAAAGTTTAAAGTGAAAATTACTTATGCAGATGTGGTTAACCCTTACATATAAGACATACAAGTTTTTTGTTCATATGTTTTAACAATAGTTATTCCCCATTCACGTGGATGATTTTTGGGTTTTAGCAAAATATGAATGAGAAAATAGAAGAGAAAATGGAAAAGTGAGGGAATCAATTTTAGAGGTAAAAAGAAAAGTCATTTGCAAAGTGGAAATGAAAAGTCATTTTTCCCATATTGGTAGAAGAAAGGTAATTGTTTTTCTTATATTAGGAAACACTTCTTTAAGTGTTCAGAAAAAGGTTCCCTTTCACACCATATTCGTCATTCGTTCTGCCTTGGCCTCGGCTTGGGTTTGGGCTTCCAATTTCGATTTGGATTTGGGTTTGACAAATGATGTGATTAATTCATAAGTTTTTTGGGCAAAATTTGTTTCATCAATCTTATTAACTAAATTCTTTTTCCTAATTTCCTTTCTCTTATAAACTATTTCAGGATATTAGTTAGTTAGTTAATTAACATAATTAATTTAATGTAACGGGATTTATTTAAATTTGCATGTAAAGATAACATTTATTTTTAAGGGACATATTCTTTCCAACAAATCATGATTTTTCCCAAAAAGACACAATAGTCTGAAATGACATGTTTGAACAGAAACGTTCACACCATTATCGAACAGATGCGTTCCTTTGCTGCAAATGGCTATAAAAAAGAGAATTATTTTCGTTTTACAAAACACTGAAATTTTTTCCTCTATACATACATTTGCTATCACAAAGAAAATTGTCTCTTGTTATTGTTCTTGCGTTCGTTTAAGATACTGAAGTTTAAGGTACCGCTACTTCTTTAACAAGTTTATCAGTTTTATCTTGGGATAAATTAATCTGCGATCTTGGATAAAGTGAAAGGGATTAAATTTTTTTAATGAAACACAGTAGTATTTGTGGACTCGAAATAAAAGTTTCGATCTATTTAATCTTATTTCTGTTTCTGTATTATTTGACTAATAGTAATAAATTGGATAACAATGCCACATAGTTTTTTCTTCAGAATCCATTAATATATAATTATGCTGTTTAACTTAGCCTCACTTTATATTTATGTCCCCCACCTTTTAGTGTACACAACTAGGCACTTAAAGTTGTATAAAATTCAATAAATAGCGACATACATATCCTACTTGGAATCCCATATAAAAATTTGTAACACCACATATCCAAAATAGACCAAAATCTAGTTTTCCAGAAAATCACGCCTAGTGCTTAGCATATGGTGCATTGACAATTTTAATTTTGGGGGTCCCAACATCGGGTGAGACGGACCCTGCTCTAATCCATGTGAAATTAGGTCTTAGTCCTAATTACACCCCAAAATGTAGCTCGAAAGGAGGAGGATTTTCCAAGACTTATAAGGAGTCCACCCATCTCATTAACCATCTAAGTGGGACTTTTTGTCATGACTGGAATCTATACCCAGACGAGGCCAGCGTCGTTGACCTTTCAGATGTCGCAGACAAGCCTACATACGTCATTCTTACTTCATCTAGGTTAAATTTTAGCAGAAAATTTGAAACTTTTTGTTTCCTAACATGCTTACTAAATATTCTACTACATAAGTAATTGTTCACCATCAACTATCTAACATTAAGATCATCAAATGAAAGAAATAGTTCGTAGTTGCATTAAATGTATTCTTGCCAAAACGGCACCAATACAAAGTATGAAATGAAATGGGCAACGAAACACTAGTGGAACAAGCTCCACTAGCTAAAGCCTAATTAAGCTAGACAATAACAGTAGACATCCTCGAAAGCATGAGAGCCTACCAATTCCAAATGAGAGCTCCACGTCCGGATAACTGCAACGTCAAACTATAACATCTAGTGTCCACCTAAGCCTGCACCTAAAAGTAGATATCTGTATGGATTTGGTACACACTTGTACTAAGTATGGGTATATGAAAGCACACACCAAGGACATGCATGAGAAATAATAGCTCTTTCCTAACAACATGATTTATGGAAAGTCAAGTCAGTGGACTTGCCAAATTTGGATCAGGAAAGTCAATGGACCTACAAAATTTGGATTTGGAAAGTCATGCCATGAGTGTAACATGCATCATCAAATTTATCATTTTTAAAACAGCACATAACATATTTCACATACCACATATCATAATTCATATAACACATAACGTTTGTCATATAATTCATTCGTATGCCATGTGACATTGGAAACATTGACTTGACATTAGAACTTCCCAAAAATGAGGGCTCAACATATGAGACCTACCCTAAGGAGTCTACTTTAGCAAACACAGAGTCTGCTTCATTCATTCATACGTACTTCATTTCATTTCATTCATGGGCCAATGTAAACACCAAATATACCTAGAATGTAGTTTAAGACATTCATCGGGTTTGTTGTGCAATGACCAAGAATGACCTAATATCATTACTTGAATCTAACTCACCTCTTGATTATCCTATCCTAACACCTTTGGTATAATTCATTTCATTATGTGCATCATTTGAGGTTGGACTCATTCTTTCATTGGGAGCTTTAACTTTAACCGATATAGATCATGTGAGCATCATGAAATCCAGTATCATGAAACCCCACATTGAAAAGAGATGGAATTACCGCCCAAATTGACCCAAAACATGCTAGCGTACATGGGAATTGAACCCTGTCAGATCCCTATATTTACCGTATAGGTTCGAAGACTAGGAGATATATGTAGACCCATACCCGGCATGTCAGACAGTCTCATCTCATGAGAGTTACATGAACCTCCGCCCTTCCCAAAAGAACGCATCACCGATCATAGCTAGTCTATCGGTGCTTAGTATAAAGTTCCATTACATTCCTCTCACGCGTCATGGAAGTTGGCTTCTAGTATGAGGACATAAGATCCCAATAGATGATTTCTCATATCATCACTAATATTGAGTGTGTTAAACTCAATACTTTCAATAGAGTGTTCATAGAGACAAGTCTCTTCATAAACTTTACACTCTCATAGGTGAGTACGTTTTAGTAACATTTACTTAAGCTCACTTGGTATTGCTCTCATCTTTTACATTATCCTCATATCATGTTGTCACCACATTCATTAACATTAGCATATTTGCTCTTCATAATTACTCACCCCTTTTTACGTGAATGTTCATTTCATCATATGCTTATGCACTTGGCCATTTAGTGTTTTTCACACTCTTAATTAACTCTTTTATGGTTTCATTATTTCACTGTTCATTTCATCACTTCATTTTTCATTTCATTATATGCCAATGCACTTGTCCATTTAGTATGTTTCACAGTCTTACTTAACCCTTCTAGGGTTTCATCATTTCACTGTTCATTTCATTATTTCATTGTTCATTTCATCATTTCATTTGTTCATTTTATTATTTCATTGTTCATTTCATAACTTCATTACATACATCTTAGGTTCACTTACTTTTAAAAGTATGCTATATTTATGGGTCGATACATAAAAGCCATGAGGCTTCATTCGTAGTTTGTTAAGTGACTCATATCTTCCTAAGATTATGTAGTACATGACTTATGTATCCCTTTATATATGCCAAGATCTCAATTTCAATCTAAGTAGGTGGCATTATTCTTGGAGGTTTAATTCACGTATGACTTATGTATAATAGGGAAATTCGGGCAAGGGAACCCTAGTGCGAATCCCTTGGACAACTCTTACATTTTTCTTTAATTTTATTTTTAGTCCTTATGAAATTGGGACCCTAGTTCTATCCCAACCACCTTCATCTTATTTTTTCCTTAGTTTTTCTCTTCATTTTTTGCTCAATTGGATTGAGACGATGTGGGACCGAACCCCCATAACCTCATTTTCATTAAATTTCTTTTTCTTTAAACTCTCTCCTTTTGACCAAGGGGTTTTGGGTTCGAACCCCCACAACCCCTTTTATTTCTTTATTTATTTCTCCTTGACTATCTCGCATTGACCATGAGGTTGTGGGATCAAACCCCCACAACCTCACTTTGTTTTTCTTGTAATTCTCCTTCACTGTCTAGAGGTTGTGGGTTAAATTCCAATGCCTCACATTTCTTTTATTTGCATTCTTAATTATCCTAAAATATGCCTTAGAGGTCGTGGGTTTGAATCCCACGCCTCAGATTCCTTTTCTTTTCATTTTTTCTCCTTTACTGCCTGAGAGGTTGTGGGTTCGAATCCCACTGCTCTCATTTCTTTTCTTTTCATCTTTTTCATTTTTCCATCCAAGGTCATAGGTTCGAGTCCCACATGCCACGTTCCTTTTTATCACCTTATTTCATTAATTTTCAACACGGTGAAGTCACGGGTTCAATCCCTTGTGATCTCACATATTTTAATTTATTTTTCATAAAATGAAATTCTCCTTAGCTTGGCCGAAACTCATTAACAAACTGCTGGAAATTTTTCCAGCCTATTTCTCAGTTCTTTCACATTACATGTTGAGATGTTTTAAGTAGTTTTTTAGTGAGTTCTTTAGGTGAAATTTTAAGATTTCATTGAATAAAGAATTGCACTAAAATCAGACTTTTTACGTCACTTATTAGCATCACGATTTATATAAGTTTGTGCACGTAAGAACACAACCATAACATGTTATTTTTGAATCTCAAACCAAAGGAGTCACGACTGCATTGTACACACACACACATCCTTTCAAAAAACATAAATTGTCATTCATACGATTTGAAAAACACATTCAAGAACATATTCAACAGCAAAACACATTACATGCCTAATATCTACAAGCAAACATACCCAACCTACGAATCAATGGGAGCTAGTGACAGGGACATGCAACGGGAACAATCCTAGTTTTTGGAATTAGAATTGACTGAATTGTAAGAGTCTCTTGCGAAAGGGACCAAGAGAGAAGAGAACCCATACTTTTTTTACACTAAAACCTTGAAGTTGCTGCCCAAACCTTCTCCAACACTCCCGTCCAAAACAAAAGTTCAACATCAAACTCGACGGAAAACCCTCTCTTTGCCTACATTGTTAATTAACGTTTGTTTTTTTCTTAGAGTTTACCTACTATTTTTGAAGTTATTTGGCAGAAAAAACGTGACTTAGAGTGATAGAGACGTGAGAGAGAGAGCTGAGCGTAGGCGAGGAGAGTTTTCTTAGGTTTAGCAGTCTAGTTTAGGACTTAGTCAAATAAGATTTTATTTAATTATTAAAAATCTGAGTTACTTTTATGTTAAATCATATAATAAATAATAAGTATAAATTATTTACATGAATTTACCTACTTAAATTCAAAACAATTTAATTCATTGCTTCCACTAACGTTTGAACCCGGGTGGAGCAAGACTTCGCTTCAAGAGCCAAATTTCGGCCCTCTATCCCCAAAATTCCCCTCCACCAAATTAATAAAATAATTAATTATATATTTATCGTAATTACGATACTACCCTTAGCCTGGAAAATGACCATTTTACGCCTAGACCCTCCAAACCTATGATTTTCCCTTTTTAAGTCTGGTAAAGACTCCTTCAAGTAAATCTTCCTATTCGAGAGCCCTAAATTGTTGGACCCAACCTTTTAAAACTTAACTAACTCCCCAATTTAGTTATCTTGTCTGTACCAAGGGTTCCGAGGTCTGGTTTTACGCGCATAAATCCCTGTGAATCCTAGTCTAATCATAGGCATTCTTGACACATTAAACATTTCTTATCTTATCCATTTTTAAGGTTGTTACACTTTCATCATTATTTAACACGGTGAAATTGACGGTGGCCATCGATGGACCGTATCCTGACCTAGGTTTCTCCTGCACATCCATTTATGGAGTTGGAGACCTCAAAAATGTCAGTCTAGAAAAAAATTGACTAAGTGTCGAACAACGAATAGACCTACGCCAATAGGTCAGACAATGGTTCGTAGTCTGTGTCCGTCGATCAACATCCCATTTACCCACTCTCTAATATAAACCATGATTGACTATAATGAACCACAATTCAATATATGGTACATTGGTCTTACCGTAGGTGGAAATTAATAGACAGTTAAGGGGGAAACATAGTTGGGTCAACTTCAATTTATCATAAATCTTATAAAAAAATGAATTAGGTTTCCCATGACTTATGAATTGATAGATATTTTAATTAGCTTTCCATATCCACTGAGTTTGCTAAAATCAGACCTCCGAGTAAAATGTTATGCCAATTTTAGTAAAGGCTCGTGAAATAGACCTAACCTACGTACCCAAACGACGGACCAACAATTGAACAAGGGACCTTCAGTCCAGATCATCGTTTGGTCTGATAACAATTAAATCATGGTTCTTTTGGTCTTTTCCCACATCATTTACACCTTAAGATACGTCATTTTTATCCAAAATCATCAGATTTTAGTCTGTTTAGGTATAAAAACATAACTAAAACTTACCGAAGTCAAATCATTAATCAAAACATAGAAAATTTGAAGTAAAAAAGGA
The DNA here is from genome assembly GCF_036512215.1 of Solanum lycopersicum. Classification (NCBI taxonomy): domain Eukaryota; kingdom Viridiplantae; phylum Streptophyta; class Magnoliopsida; order Solanales; family Solanaceae; genus Solanum; species Solanum lycopersicum. Next base: position 48,430,924 of record NC_090811.1, read on the forward strand.
GAAAAACGTCATGAACCCTAGTTCATGAACGCATAAAGGTTCTAGCAGTTCTAGCCCTTCAATCTAAGTATTTCTCTATGAGTTTCTTCATCAGGTATATGGGATTTCACTAGTGGTTTCATTTCACCCATTGGGTCCATAATTTTCAGTTTGATTCTTGATTCCCATATCATCATTATACCTAGGGTTTATAGAACTTTAACTGAACTTCATGAAGTACTTAGTTATATGTTCCAAATCAGATTTCCATGTTATGATTAAATTCATTACATGAATTCTAGAACCTTAACTATGTACTTCTTTAGTTCTTGAATTACACATGCTAGTTTAGATATTTCAGTAACTTCATATCTAAATACCTCAGTTACAAATGAAAAATTGCCGGATTAATTGTTTCATTTTCAGTTTGCATGTTAAGTTTTTAGCTATCTAGTATTTACAGAAACTCAATCATAATAAGTTAATTACATAATTCATTGGGAGTAGCAAAATACTGTTGTTGACTAGGGTTCAGCGTACCCAATTAGTCCCAGAACTACTATCCAAGTAGGTTGTAAGTCCTTTCTGTGGGAATCACTTTATTGATCACGCCAGTATACCTTTATACCTATGGCAGGATATATTGGGTCCTCTCGATGGGGCGTATACATCGGACTTCACATCCAGTTCATGTGGTTTTATTATAGGTTATTAGAAGCTCCCATAGACTAGTCACATTTTATTGCATTCATCGTTTATCAGTATATTCGATATTTAGTTACAACATATTATAAATTGTTCAATGCATCTAGTATCTCCGAATTCAATATATCATGTTCAAGTTATTATACTCGGTTTTGTGCTTGTTCAGTTACGTTCTATTTTTATTTTACTCTGTCTTACATGTTTAGTACCTTCAAGTACTTATGCGTATGTGCGCTACATATTCTCGTGATGTAGGTTTAGGTTCTCAACATCCAGATCACGCATAGATCAATTCCCGAGCTCCAGTTCAGCAGATTCAGTGGTGAATCTTTATTCTTTGACGACAATAGTTATGATTTCATTTCAGCATTTTAGTCATTTAATTACAGTTTTTTCTAGACTTAACTTGGGCTTGTCCCACCATTTTTAGTCAGTTAAAGACTTATTTTAGACATAGTTATTTTCATCTTAGTATTGAGTTAATAACTTCTTTGTGTGAAACTAATTATTTTAAAATATCTTAGTTATAGAATATGTGTATTCCTTATCTTTTAATTTTAAATTATGATTTAGATTTCACATTCAATTTATTATCTTTATATGCTCATGATCATTGCATCATGGTTATCTTTGGATCACTTGTGGTCCTAGGTTCTGTGTCTGAATCTCAGTGGTTGCTCGAGGCATGGAAAAACTTGGTTTCAATGAATTAGGTTTAAGTGTCCTAGGATGTCTGAAAATCCGCACAAAGTAAAGTCCTTTTCATGGGTGTGACGTGCACCACAACTAATAAGAGGGAGGCTATGAAGTATTTCTTGAAAAACTTCACTTTCTTGTTAGTCTTATCGTGCATGAGGTACGATCTTATTCAATTCTAAATTGAAATTCTACGTTTTAGATCATGCCTCCTCGTAGAGATAACTCTAGGAATGCGAACGCAAATGATTAGGAAGTCTCCAATATTGAGTTCAGAAATGATATACAGATGTTGGCTCAGAGTATGACCAACCAAAACAATCAGGTTCATGCTCCTTTGAATGCAAATGGTGGATCAGTAGGAACAAGGGTTCTTGACTTTGTTAGGATCAGTCCGCTTGAGTTTTTATAATCACAAAATAATGAGGATCCTCAAAATTTCTTGGATGAGATCAAGAAGATGTTTGAGGTAATGCAAGTCACAAGGAATGATCAGGTTGAGTAGGCATCATACAAGTTGAAGGATGTTGCTCATATCTAGTATACTAAGTGGACGGAAAATAGGGGTACATATTCAGCTCATATTACTTAGGATTGCTTTAGTGAGACCTGTCTTGACAGTATTTTCCCAATAGAGTTGAGAAAAGCAAAAGCCCAAGAATTCATGAACATAAGGTAGGTAACATGATAGTCCAGGAGTATAGACTCAAGTTTAACAAACTCTCCAGGTATGCTCTTCACATTGTTTCTGACTCCAGGGATCAGATGAATAAGTTCTCGTATGGAGTGTTGGACTTGGTGAAAACAGAGTGCATAAATGCTATCCTACTGAGAGATATGAACATCTCTACGCTTATGACTCATACTCAGCCGATTGAGGGTGATAATCTTAGGGAACAAGCCATGGAGAATAATAAGGCTAGCAATGGGAACTATGACTATTCTCAGCAAAAATTGGGTGGTGTAAATCGCTCGCATAGTCAGCAAATATTTTCAGCTTCAGCCCCTTCTTCAACTAGTATTCTATCCTCTAAGAACAAGTATGACAAGAAGGGTAGAGCACCAGGCTCTAAGTCTCAGGAAATGTTTCATGCACCAAAACTTACCCCACTTGTCCTAAGTGTGGTAAGAATCATCAGGCCGAATATTTTCAGGAAAAGAAAGATATTTTAGGTACGGTAAGTCTGTTCACAGGTTGAGGGATTGTCCTTCTAGAAAGGTTCAAGGAGGTGGTAGTGGTAGAGCTCATTCTAACACTTCGTCAGAACTAGCAAGTCACCCGTCTCATTAGGGTAACTAATCTGGTACAGGTGGCGATCAGCGCTAGAACATGTTGTATGCTCTTCAGACTCGCCAGGATTAGGAAGGTTCTCCTGATGTAATTAGTGGTATGTTATGTGTCTTTCACCTTGATGTCTATTCATTGTTAGATCAAGGGGCTACTCTTTCTTTATATAACTCCTTACATAGTAGTGCAATTCTGTGTTAGTCCAAAAACTCTCTTGGAAATTTTCTCAGTCTCTATTCCAGTCGGTGACCGAGTTATTGCTAGGCGGGTCTATAGAAATTTCCCTGCCATAATCTCTGAAATTCACCTCAAGAGATCTTGTAGAGTTAGAAATTATTGACTTTGATGTCATTCTAGAAATGGATTTGTTACATTTCTGTTATGCCTCATTCGATTGTAGAACAAGGATTGTTCATTTTTAGTTTCAAGATAAGACAATATTAGAATGGAAGGATAGTAGCTTAATGCCTATGGGTCGATTCATTTCTTACCTTAAGCCGAGAAAAAATTATCTCTAAGGTTTATCTCTAATTATCTATATAGGGTTGAGGATTCTAGATTTGAAACCCCAACTCTTGAGATAGTTCTAGTAGTTTGTGATTTTCCATAATTGTTTCAAGAAGATCTTCTCGGAGTCCCTCCCAAAAGGGAAATCAACTTTGGAATTTATCTCCTTCAAAATGCACAACCTATTTATGTTTCTCCTAAAAGAATGGCTCTAGCAGGGCTTAAGAGATCGAAAGAGAAGTTGAAATACCTTCCAAATAAGGGCTTCATCAGACCTAGTATTTCAACTGGGGATACACTAGTGTTATTCGTAAATAAGACAGATGGTCCTCTAAGAATGTGCATTGACTATAGACAGTTGAAAAATGTCACAATCAAGAATAAGTATCCCATCCAAAGGATTGATGACTTGTTTGACCAGCTTTAGGGTGCTAGTCAATTCTCAAAGATAGACCTCAGAGAAGGTTATCATCACATTAGAGTAAGAGATAATGAAATTCCAAAACAACCTTCAGAACCTGGTATGGTCATTATGAGTTTGTAGTTATGTCTTTTGGACTAACCAATCATCCTACAACTCTCATGGATTTGATAAACATAGTGTTCAAATAGTACTTGGACTTTTTCATTATTGTCTTAATTGATGATATCCTCATTTACTCTAGGAATGAGAAAGAACATGCAAGTCATTTGAAAATTGTTCTACAGACTCTCAAGGATCTCCATTTATTCGCTATGCTTAGCAAATGTAAATTCTGGTTGCAATCCATTGCTTTCCATGGTTACATTGTATCTAACAAAGGGATCCGAGTGGATTCACAAAATATAGATGAAGTTAAACAATGGACCATACCTACCTCTACTATAGATATCAGAAGTTTCTTAGGTCTAGAAGGTTATTATAAAAGGTTTGTCGAAGGATTTTCATCCGTAGCCTCACCATTGACTAGGCTGACCCAGAAGATGTTCAAGTTTCAGTGGTCAGATGATTGTGAGAAAAGCTTTGCAGAACTGAAAATAAGATTGACTACGACTCTTGTCTTGACTCTACTAGAGGGTTCCAGTGGTTATGTAATCTATTGTGATGCACCAGAGTTGGCCTAGGTTTTGTGTTGATGCAACGAGATAAGATTATAACTTGTGCTTCTAGACAACTTAAGGATTGAGTCAAAGTATGAAACCCATGAACTCGATCTTGAAGTAGTGGTGTTTTCCCTAAAGATCTAGAGACACTACTTTTATGGTGTTCATGTAGATGTGTCCACTGACCATAAGATCCTTTAGTATGTGTTCACCCAGAAAGAGTTGAATCTTCGCTAGATGAGATGTCTTGAGTTCCTCAAGGATTATGATATGATTGTCCATTATCATTATGGTAAGGTGAATTTAGTAGCAGATGTTCTTAGCACATTATCTATGGATAATGTATCCCATGTTGAGGAAAAAAGAAACGATCTAGTGAAGGATGTTTACAGGCTTGCTCGTTTAAGAGTTTGCCTTATGAGCATTTCAGTCAATGGGATTACAGTTCATAATGGTGAGGAATCTTCATTGCAGTGGAGGTTAAGGAAAAGCAAGGTAATGACCAATATTTGCTTTAACTTAATTGTGTAGTCCACAATCAGAGAGTGGAGGTTTTCTCGTAGGGGGAGATGTTATACTTCACTACCAGGGTAGATTGTGTGTTCATGATGTGATGATTTGAGAAAGAATATCCTTGAAGAAGCCCATACTCCAGATATTTTATTCACCCAGGTTCCACTAAGATGTATTATTATCTGCGGGAAGTCTATTGGTGGAATGTTATGAAGAGGGATATAACAGATTTTGTGAGTAAGTACCCCGATTGCCAGCTAGTCAATGTAGAGCATCAGAAACCACGAGGTAGGACTCAAGCGATCGATATTCGTAGTTGGAAGTAGGATGTGATCAATATGAATTTTATCACAGGGTCACCTCGTACTCGCAGACAACATGACTCTATTTGGGTGATAGTTGATATGATGACTAAGTCTTCTCGCTTTTTAGCGATCAAGACTATACATTCGGCAGAGGACTATGCCAAGATTTACATTAATGTAATTGTGATGTTGCATAAGGTTCCTGTTAGGTAGTGGAGCCTGATTAATTTTAGGTTTTCCTATTTATTCTCTATTTTAGGGTTTCCTATTTATTCTCTATTTTAGGTTTTCCTATTTATTCTCTGTAACCAAAAATACTCTGATTTATTAATATAAATATACCTCACCGCCGTGGAAGTTTACTCACGGGGTTTTACCACGAAACATTAGGTTTTCTCTTTCTCTCTCTAGATCTCTCATGTCTTTCTCTTGAAAGTTCTTGTGTTCTTCATTCATCTAGTGTGTGTGCGTGAATTCGATCCTAACAAGTGGTATTAGAGCCAGATTCAATGATAGAGTCAGGTTCAGTGGTTCGATAATTGATGATTGAACCAGGGTGGAAAGTGGTGTTCATCTTGGCGGGAGTAGTTTTAGCTACAACTTTTTTTGACAGTAATGAAGATTTTGTTGGAGAAATTGTTTCAGAGAGGTTCTCTGTGTTGAGACATAAATTTTGCAAAGGAGATTATGGAGAGGAGAAGCAAGTTGTTAAAGATTAAGTAAAGAAGGTGGACAAATTTATTTTGTCAGAAATTCAGGCGAAGGGGGAGATTTGTTGGGTGTTATTTGCCCTGATTTCTTACCATAAATAGGTTTTCCTTTTAGGAAAAGGTTTTGAATTGACTAATCCATTTTTTGGTAGGAAAAGGTTTAGGACTCTATGAATAGAGGCATGTTCCTTCTAACTTAATTAGCATTCACAATGTAGTCTTAAAGGTCTTTGAGAGTTTTGGTTATGGAGAAAATTTTTGGGTCGCAAGCTTGATACCTAATCACTTGTGTGAACCTCCCATGTATTCCGAGTGAATTGGTTGAGGTTGTTTCTCTCTGTATTTTGTACTCTCATATTTATAGTGGATTGCTCATCTCCTTTGTCAACGTAGGTCGATTGACCGAACCACGTTAAATCTTTGTGTCTTTTGGTATATTTCTTGTTGTATTCTTACACGTGGTCTTTCGAGGTTTGCTTTGCTAGCTTCCACGTTTGAAGATGCAGATCGAAGATTATCTGTACCAGAAAGATCTTCACGAACCGTTGACCTGGGTGAAGTTGAAATCCATGACAGAGGAGAACTGGAAACTCAAGGATCGCCAGGCTCTAGGAATGATCCGGTTGACTTTGTTAAGAAACGTGGCGTTCAACATCGTGAAGGAGAAGACTACGTCCGGTCTGTTGAAGGCACTTTCAAACATGTATGACAACCCATCGGCTATGAACAAGGTATATTTGATGCGTAGATTGTTCAATTTACATATGTCTGAAACTGGATCCGTTTATGATCATATAAACGAGTTCAATATGATTGTGAGTCAACTCAATTCTGTGGATATTAATTTTGAAGATGAAATTAAGGTGTTGATTTTGATGTCATCTCTGCCCGAGTCTTGGGATACTTTTGTTGCTGCGATTAGCAGTTCCCGTGGATCTGAGAAATTGAAGTTTGATGAAATCCGTGATGTTGGTCTTAGAGAAAGTATTCACAAACGAGAAGTGGGAGATTCATCAGGCAGTTCTCTCAGCGTTGATCGAAGGGGGAGAAGTAAGACGAAAGGCCAAAATCAACATGGTCGATCAAAATCAAAGAATCGAGGAAAATCACTGAACAGATCAAACGTGACTTGTTGGAACTGTGGAGAAAAAGGCCACTTTCGGACGAACTGTACAATGCCTAAGAAGAAACAAAATCAGAAATTTGGAGATGACAATGATTCTGTAAATTCAGCAGAGGACATTGGGGATGCTCTAATCCTTAGTGTGAACAACCCGGTTGAATCATGGATTTTGGATTCTGGTGCATCCTTCCATTCTTCTCCAAGCAAGGAGTTGCTTCAAAATTTCAAATCTGGAAATTTCGGAAAAGTATATCTTGCTGACAATAAAGCCTTAGAGATTGAAGGAAAGGGGGATGTTTGCATAAAGACCACCTCGAGAAACCAGTGGACATTGGAGGATGTCAGATATATTCTTGGGATCAAGAAAAATCTGATCTCTATTGGTCAGTTGGATAGCACGGGATATGCAGCAGAGTTTGGGAATGGTTCGTGGAAGATCATGAAAGGTGCTATGGTAGTAGCTCGTGGCACCAAATCTGGAACCTTGTACACCACTACAGGGGGTATAAACATGGCCGCTATTGCTGAAGGTGCTTCCGGTTCATGTCTGTGGCACAACAGACTTCGACACATGAGTACTAAAGGAATGAAGATGCTGCTTGCAAAAGGAACATTAGAGGGTCTGAAGTCTGTTGATATGGATCTTCGCGTGAGCTGTGTTATGGGAAAACAGAAAAGAGTATGTTTCAAAAAGACTCGTAGAGAGCCAAAGAATGTGCGGTTGGAAATGGTCCATATAGATGTTTGGGGACCATCTCCAGTATTATCACTCGGGGGATACAGATTGTACGTTACCTTCATTGATGATTTCAGCAGGAACGTATAGGTTTACTTCTTAAAGCATAAGTCAGATGTGTTTGAAACTTTCAAGAAGTGGAAAGCTGAAGTTGAGAATCAGACCGGTTTGAAAGTCAAATGCCTAAGATCTGACAATGGAGGAGAGTATGACAAATCAGAGTTCAAGGAATTCTGTGCAGCTAAGGGAATCAGATTGATGAGAACAGTTCCTGGTAAGGCAAGACAGAATGGAATTGCTGAGAGGATGAACATAACATTGAATGAGCGTGCAAGGAGTATGAGGATACACTGTGGGCTGCCCAAAACACTTTGGGCGGATGCTGTGAGCATAGCTGCATACTTGATCAGTAGGGGGCCATCAGTTCCTTTAGGGTTCAAGATTCCAGAGGAGGTGTGGACAGGAAAAGAACTCAAGTACTCACACTAGAGGACTTTGGTTGCACTGCTTATGTTCATGTTGATCTAGAAAAGAGAGACAAGCTTGATGCCAAGGTTGTGAAGTGTTACTTCATAGGATATGGTTCTGATTTGTTTGGTTACAGGTTTTGGGATGACAAGAACAGAAAGATCCTGAGACATTGTGACGTGACATTTGATGAGTCTGTCCTGTACAAGGACAAAGAGCAGAAGGTTCTAGAGATTACAAAGCAAGTGGGAGTTGAGGTTGAGTTGTAGAAGAGTAACCCAGAGAAGTCGAAGCAGATACTCAACCAACTCCTACTGAAGAATCTGAAGTGGAGCAAGTTACACTTGAGCAGGTGTTAAGGAGATCATCCATATCCATCAGGGAACCAGATAGGTATTCACCTTCATTACACTATCTATTGCTGACTGATGACGGGGAACCAGAGTCTTTTGATGAGGCCCTACAGGTGGAGGATTCGATCAAGTGGGAGCAAGCCATGGATGATGAGATGAGGTCACTTGAGAAGAACAACACATGGGTGTTGATTGAGTTACCTGCAGGGAAGAGAGCTTTGCTGAACAAGTGGGTATTCATAATCAAGACTGAACCAGATGGCAAAAGAAGGTTCAAGACTCGTTTAGTGGTTAAAGGATATTCACGGAGGAAAGGTATTGATTATGCTGAAATATTCTCTCTTATTGTAAAGTTAACCTCTATTCAAATTCTGTTGAGTATTATTGCATCGGAAAATTTGCATCTAGAGCAAATGGACATAAAAACAGCATTTTTACATGGAGATCTGGACAAAGAGATCTATATGCAGCAACCGGAAGGATTTGTGGTTCCACGCAAGGAACACATGGTGTGCAAGCTCACTAGGATCTTGTATGGACTAAAGCAAGCACCAAGGCAGTGGTACAAGAATTTTGACTCCTTCATGACCAAGAGTAGATTCTGCAAAGCTGAAAAGGATCCTTGTTGTTACTTGAAGAAATACACTGATTCATATGTCTTTCTACTCTTGTATGTGGATGGTATGTTGATTGCAGGATCTAGTATGAGGGAGATTTACAATCTGAAGACAAGGTTGTCTGCAGCATTTGAGATGAATGATTTGGGTCCAGCAAAGCAGATTTTGGGGATGAAGATTTCTCGGGATAGATTTGCTGGCACTTTAAATCTATCTCAGGAGTAGTACATTGAGAAGGTGCTAAGCAGATTCAGGGTTAATGATGCTAAACCCAGGACTACTCCATTGGCAAATCACTTTAAATTGCCAAACGAGCAGTCACCCTAGACCGCCGAGGAGCGTGATCACATGGCACTTGTTCCATATCCTTCAGCAGTTGCTAGTTTTATGTATGCTATGGTCTGCACTAGACCTTATATAGCAAATACAGTGGGAGTTGTTAGCAGGTACATGGCAAACCCTGGGAAAGAGCATTGGGAAGCTGTGAAGTGGCTTCTGAGATATCTGAGAGGTACATTCAGTACTTCACTTTGTTTTGGCAAAGGCAAGGTGACTCTACAAGGTTTTGTAGATGCTGATCTTGGTGGGGATGTTGACTCGAGCAAGAGTACATCCGGGTACATTTACACCATAGGTGGAACAGCAGTGAGTTGGATGTCCAGGCTTCAGAAGTGTGTTTCTCTTTCATCTACTGAAGCCGAGTATGTGGCAATAGCTGAAGCTGGGAAAGAGATGATATGGATGGCAGATTATATTAAGGAACTGGGCAAGAAGCAGAGCGAGAAGATTCTTTACTCAGATATCCAGAGTGCCATACAATTGGTGAAAAATCTAGTCTATCATTCGAAGACAAAGCACATCAGAAGGCGATACCATTTCACTCGCAGGGCAGTGCAGGATGGTGATATGTACTTGGAGAAGAGAGAGGGTGCAAAGAACCCGGCAGACATGTTGACGAAATGTGTTGATGTTGGGAAACTAAGGTTATGTAAAACCTCGGTTGGTCTTCTGTAGTTGTTGCTACAGATGTTGCGGTGCGGTAAAGATGTTGATGATGAAGAGATTTTTTTTGAGAATGTATTTTTTGTATGACTGAGTCAGTCTCCATGTGGGAGAATTGTTAGGTAGTAGAGCTTGATTAATTTTAGGTTTTCCTATTTATTCTCTATTTTAGGTTTTCCTATTTATTCTCTATTTTAGGTTTTTCTATTTATTCTCTGTAACCAAAAATACTTTGATTTATTAATATAAATATACCTCACCGCTGTGGAAGTTTACTCACAGGGTTTTACCACGAAACATTGGGTTTTCTCTTTCTCTCTCTAGATCTCTCATCTCTTTCTCTTGAAAGTTCTTGTGTTCTTCATTCATCTAGTGTGTGTGGGTGAATTCGATCCTAACAATTCCTTTGTCTATCACATAAGATAGAGGACCTCAGTTTACCTCTCATTTTTGGAAGTCATTTCAAAAGGTTCTTGGTAGTTAAGTTAACCTTCGCGTAGCATTTCATCCACAAATGGATGAACATGCATAGTGTACCATTCAGACCCCAGAGGGTATATTGAGAGCTTGTGTGATCGATTTAAACGGTAGCTGAGATTATCACCTTTCCTCTATTGAGTTTACCTACAAAAATATCTATTATTCCAGCATTCAGGTGGCCCCTTATGAGGCACTGTATGGGCGTATATGTAGATCTCATGTTGGTTGGTTTGAAGTTTGTGATGCAACTTTAATAGTGGAGAAAGTGAAACTCATTGAGATAGTATTAAGACAGCCCAAAAAAGTGATGAGATTTGGCAAGAAAGGGAAGTTCAGTCGTAGATATATATACCTTTACAAGATCTTAAAAAGGGTTAGCATGGTGGCATATGATTTAGCTTTTAGGAAGAATTAGGAGCAATGCATCATGTCTTCCACATCTCACTCTTGAAGAAGTGTGTGGGTGATCCAGCCTCTCTGGTGCCATTTGAGAGTGTGGCGGTGAAAGATAGTATGTCTTATGAGGATGTACCAGTTGTGACTCTTGCCTTCAGGTTAGAAGGTTGAGAAATGAAGAAGTCGCTTCAGTAAAGGTTTTGTGGAGGAGTCACTCCATAGAGGGAGCTACTTGGGAAGCAGAAGCAGCCATGAAAGTGAACTATCCACCCTTCTTTCCTTCCGATTCCACTCAAGCTTCAGGTAATAGTTCCTCTTTAGTATTAGAATTATGTTCCCTCAGTTTGGACTTGCATTTTCAGCGTATTTGTTTGTTCTTGGAACTCAATTATGTCATAAAGTTAGTCTTCTCAGGGTTTAGTAGTAGGGTTTGCAGCTCTCTACCTCTAAACCCGCTAGTTTAATCTTCATTCGAGGACGAATGTTCCCTAGGGGGATATAATGTAACACCCCATATCCAAAATAGACCAAAAACTAGTTTTCAGAAAATATGCAGGTGCAATCGATAGTAGTCATTGATGGACCATATCCTGATCCACGTTCTGTTCTGCACATCAGTCGATGGAGTCAGAAACTCCCAAAATCTTAGAGTAGAAAAATTTGACTAAGTGTCTAACTACGGATGGACCTACTTCGGTAGTTCAGACTACGGTCCGTAGTCTTTGTCCGTCGATCAATAGCCCATTTGCCCACTCTTTTATATGAACCATGATTGACCAGAATAGAGTATCGTTCAATCTATGGTCCATAGGTCTGACCGTTGATGGAAATTAATAGACAGTTTAGGGTGAAAAACAGTTGGATGAACTTGTATTGATCATAACTATTAGCACAAAATGAATTAGGTGTCCCATGACTTATGAAATGATAGATAATGAATTTAGCTTTTCATATCCATCGATTTTGCTAAACTCAGACCTCCAAGTAAAAGTGTATGTCCATTTTAGTAAAGGCTTGTTGAAAAAACCCAACCTTCGGACCCAAATGACAGATCATCGATTGAAAGACGGACCGACAATCTAGGTCGTTGTTTGGTCTGACGGCAATTACTCAGGGATATTTTGGTATTTTCTAACTTTGTTTAAACTTTAAGATATGTCTTCTTGACCCTAAATCATCATATTTTAGTCATTTTAAGACTATAAACATTACTAAAACTTTTCTAAGCCAAATCATTAATCAAAACATAGAAAATTTGAATCTACAAAGGAGAAAAAGTTCAAGAACCCTAGTTCAAGGACACAACAAGGTTCCAGCCATTCCTGCCCCGAAATCTAAGTATTTCTTCATGAATTTCTCCACCAAGTATGTGGAATTTCACTAGTGCGTTCCTTTTACCCATTTGGTCCCTACTTTTCAATCAGGTTCTCGATTGCCATATCAATATTAGACATAGGGTTTATAGAATTTCAATATAACTTCATGAATTAATTAGTTATATGTTCCAAATCAAATAGCCATGTTATTATTCAATTTCTCGCATAAATTTCAGAAACCTAGCTATGTTTTTCTTTAGTTCTTGAAATACACATGCTAGTTTAGATATTTCAGTAACTTCAGAGATACATCCCTCAGTTATACATGCATAATTATCAGACTAATTGTTGTATTCTCACTTTGCATTTTTAGTTTTGAGCTATCTAGTATTTACAGAAACTCAATCATAATAAGTTAATTACATAATTCATTGGGAGTAGAATAATTCTGAGTTGGACAAGGGTTTACCATACCCAATTAGTTCAAGAACTACTAGCCTAGTAGGTTGTGAGTCCCCTATGTGGGCATCAGTTTAGTGATCACGCCAGCATACCTTTATACCTGTAGTAGGGAATATTGGGTCCTCTCGATGGGGCATATATATCGGACTACAAATTTAACTCATGTGATTTTTATTATTGGTTATTAGTAGCTCCCAACGTGTAGTCACTTCCTATTGCATCGACCATTTATCAGCATATTTAGTATTCAGTTTCAACATACTATAAATTGGTCATTTCATTCAGTAGTTCAGAATTGAGTATATCATGTTCAGATTATTATAATTGCTTTTGTGCTTGTTCGGTTATGTTTTATTTCAGCTTTACTCTGTCTTAGATTATCAATACTTTCAAGTACCGATGCATACCTGCAATACATCTTCTCGTGATGTAGGTTCAAGATCTTAGAATCTAGATCATGAATAGATCAATTCCCGGTCTCCAGTTTAGCATATCAATGGTGAGTCCTCATTCTCCGAGAACAATATTCATGAGTTCATTTCAGTCTTATAGTCATGTAGTTTTAGTTTTTTTCTAGACTTAGCTGGGGCTTGTCCGAACATTTTTGTTCAGTTAGAGGCTTATTTCAGACATAGTTTCATATTAGTACTGAGTTAATAACTTCTTTGTATTAAACTCATTGTTTTCAAATATCTTTGTTATAGAATATGGGTATTCTCCATCTTTTCATTTTAAATTATGATTTATCTTCCGTAATGATTTATTTTCTTTATATGCTCATGATTATGCAAGCACGATTATCTTTGGATCACTTGTGGTCCTAAGTTCAATGTCCGCGTCTCGGGGGTAGCTCGGGGCGTCACATTGTCTACTTGTTCAACTTTATACAAGTTTAAGTGTCTATTTCTATACATCCAAAGTTTGAGGGTATAAATGCGAAATGAGGCCAAGTTAAAGGGCATATATGTATTCTAATAGAACAAGATAATGCTTACCCAAATATAATAACCCTCGATTTTTATCTTATCTAAGACCTATAAGCTGGAGAAATTTCATCAATAAGGTTATTTCAACGACAGTGCATGATAAATTAGAGATCATTTTTGTATGGTTGATATCTTCCACTTAATCAGGATTTTTAAAAGAAATGAATATTATTGAGAATATTTTACTTACTCAGGATATCACATCTTATATCACAAGATTAAAAAACCCAACCAATACCATTATTAAACTTGATATAACAAATGCTTATGACAAGACATCATTATTTTTTTTATGAATGTTTTAAGGAAAACGGAATTCTCAATGTTCTTCATATATATCACTTGAAGGCTTGTAGCTACTAATTGTACTATTGTGTTGGTTACTGGGGATATGGAGGTTCAAGTCTTTATTCACTGTTCTATGGGGTTAAACAGGGGGACCTTATCCCCACCTTTGTTTATTCTCGACGCTGAAGTTTTTTGTGTGGGTTTGAATTCAATATTTTTTTATGATAGTCGAATGCTTAAATGGAGTGCAAATCTTAACTATCATGATTATGCATATGACACAATTGCTTTTGTAGCTGCACATGAAATTTCCATTTAAAGTAGAAGGTGTTGGAGAGATATGAAACCCAATTAAGATAATAAATCAACAAACGGAAGAGTTCCTGGTACATGCATAAGAAAACAAGTGCACAACTAGGAGATTTATTTGATAGATGCAAATAAATCTCAAGGTTAATTTCTAGTTACTTATTAAAGTGTCCTATCACTCATGCTATGAAGAAAAAGAATGATTACAATAAACTCGTCAAGAAGGTGAAGAACAAGCTCCAAACATCGAAAGGGAAAATGTTATCTTTTGCTGATAAAGCCACATTAAACAACATGTATTATAGAGTATCCCTTTCTACACTCTTTCTCCAATTATTCCTCACAAATGTATAATATACTATAACTCCAAATTTATGAGATAAATGTTTATTTTTCTGTATTACTTCCTATGAATTTCATGAAAATGGTAATGTTGTCATATAAATTGTTATATTATCAGTCTTCAATATTATTAGTTTAGAAAATTATTTTAGTAACTTCATAAAAGCATATGAACGGTGAAGAGATACAATTTTCTATGACTTATTACCATTAGAGTGTTGGAAAAAGTGTTAATCATACCCAGGACAATGTCTAAACAACATAGCAATAGGAATAGAGTAAAAAAACACCAAATATTAAATGGGGTAAATATGCCCGAATAAGTAATACAACAATACGAATGAAAATTTTTATAGTGTCAAAAGACTACGACAACACTCTTTTAGTTCTTCCAAATCACAATAATATTACTTCCACTCTATTTTCTCACAAACTAAGAAATAGTTTGTGGGTTACTCTCTCTACTCTCTATTGCTTCTCTATTTTACTGTATCCTTGCACATACAACAATATTAATGAAAATTTGATAGTTCCAAAAGACTACCAATCAACACTCTTTTATTTCTTCCAACTCACAATAATATTACTTCCACACTATTTTCTCACAAACTAAGAAATATTTTAGGGATTACTCTCTCTACTCTCTATTGCTTCTCTATTTTGGTGTATCCTTACAAATGAGAATAAGTGCTATAAGAAAACAAATATTCTCATTTTATGTCACTAATGTCGTCAATGGATACTTGAGCTCTACCTCTTTCTTGACTATGCATTCTCCCATAAAGTGATACTTTATGTCTATGTTCTTGCTTTGATTATCATACTTTGGGTTTTTTGCAAGTGTTTGTGCAGATTTGTTATCAACACAAATAACTGTGGCTTCAATTTGCAGCAATTTGAGTTACTTCAACATATTTCAATGAAATAGCATGACATGTACATGATGTCGCTGCCCCATATTCACCTTCACAAGTCGAGAGAGTAACAATTGATTGTTTCTTTAAACTCCACGAAATAACACAATCACCCAAGAAAAATACAAAACAATATGTGCTTTTTATATCATCAACATCTCCCGCATAATCACTGTCACAATATCCCAAAAGATTAAAATCATGACAAGAAGAATAAAATAATAGTCCAATGTCGATTGTTCCTTTAAGGTAACGTAGACTTCTTCTAATGAGATTCAAGTGATTGGAGGTAGGATCTTTTATGAAGAGACTTACTACTCCAAATCTAAAGATTATATTTGTCTCGTACATGTAAAGTACCTTAGACATCCTACGATACTTTTGAATTAAGTTGAGTCCACGTTTTCTCCAACATCAAAATTTGACAGTTTTGTTCCACATTCCGTTTGGATGTTAAAAGGTTTCAATATAACATGTTGAAATACTTTAAAATATCCTTTGTATAGGTTTGCAATCTTACATGTTGAACTTCTTCAAAATCTCCTTTGTATAGCTCTCTTGAGATATGAAAACGCCTTTCTCCATTTTCTCATTTCTAGGCCCAAGTAATATGAAATGAGCCCTATGTGTGTCCTCTCAAACACTAGGGACATAGCTTTCTTAAAATCATCAAATAAAACTGAGTTGTTACCTGTTGGAATTAGATCATCAACATAAAGACAAACAAGTGAAATATCTCCATTAGTATGTACTTTAATGTAAAGAGTATATTCATGGAGACAAAGAGTAAACTCATTGTCTTGAAAGTAATTGTCAATGCGACTATTTCAAGCTCATGGATCTTGCTTCAACCCATATAAGACTTTCTTCAACCTCAACATCCTATCTTCATGATTTTTAACTACAAAACCCAATGGTTTATCAACATAGACTTCTTATCTTCATGATTTTTTAACTACAAAACCCAATGGTTTCTCATCATAGACATCTAATTGATGGATCTTCCTTTTATTTTGTGCCAACAAAGAGGTTAATCTATGGATTTCCTCCATATGGCCAACAGGTGCATAGACTTCCTCATAGTTGACCCATGCCTTTGTTTATAGAATCAGCCACAAGTCTTGCCTTGTATATCTGTACCTCACCATGGGAAATTTTCTTCGCCTTGTATATACATCCAATCGTCTAGATGGTCCTTGAAAAGAGTTGTTAACTCCCAAGTGTTGTTCTTCTCTATTGACTCGATCTTCTCCTCCGTGGCTTGTCTCCATCTTTTGTCGATAAAAACTTCATCAAAATTCGTTGGTTTATTACAAGCAAAGAGAAAACACAAAAAAATCAAAACTTGTATTTTCTTCTGTGTCATAATACAGTTCTTGGATTCTCCTTATCCTATGTGGCATTTCACTTGAACTCTATTGAGAATATGGAGATGCAAGATTTGGTAGAGAAGGAGACGGGGTTTAGTCCTGTGCAGGTGACATGGTCTCATGTTCTTTCTTCATCTCCAATGAATGGAAGAAAATCATATCTATTTTCTTTTGGAGCCTCCAAGTTCCTTGATTCTTCTTCATCAAATTTAACATCACAACTCACCACGACCTCGTTATTGCTTGGATTGTACAATTTATAGCCTTTGAACTTGCGTCATAGCCAACAAACACATACTTGACACTTAGATTTTAAGTTTAGCTCCCCCTTGACATGAAATGTGAGAATATAATATGCTCACAAAGATTGTGTAGTGCTTAACACTTGGTTTCTTCCACTCCATGCTTCTTGAGGTGTTTGATCTCGTACATGTTCTGTTGGAGACATATTGCTCAAATAAACTTCACAAAAAACAGCCTCGGTCAAAAATTCTTTTGGTAGATGTTAAGTTTTTGTTATACATTTAGCCATATTATTAATTGTTCTATTCTTTCTTTTCGTAACTCCATTTTATTGGGGCAAGTAAGGTACCATTAGAGTTCGACGAATTTCATGAAATTGACAAAAGTCATTAAATTCTTTTGAATTAAATTTGTCTCCTCCACCAGACCTTAATACTTTAATTATATAGCCATTTTTTTTCTACAAGTGCTTTGAAATTTTTAAAGGCAACAAAATCTTCAGATTTTTGCTACAAGAAGTATACCCAAGTCTTTACTGAAATCATCAATAAAGAGCAAGAAGTATTTTCTTTTACCAATATAATGTGGATTGATTGGGCCACACACATCAATGTTCACATGTTAAGTGACTTATTTGTTCTTGATATAGTCTCCTTTGGAAAACATCTCCTTGCATGTTTCTAAGCAAACAAGCTTCACACGATTGATTTGGATTGTTGGCTGATGATTTCCCATCAACCATGTTCTTGTCTCCCATTTATTTGTGCGCTTGAAAATTCAAGTGCTCATATGCCAATACAAGAGTCATCTTGCACATGACCTTCAAACACTATATCGATTATTTTATGATTCAAAGGAAACAACCTATTTTTTATCATATGAACTTAGAAATTAAGATGTTACTTGAATCTTTACACCAAAGATGCATATTTTTTATTTGAATATCATGTCCTTTTTTAAAGAAGTTTACCCAAACTCAAAATATTACTTTTTTATATTGATACATAGTAAACATTATTATTCAATTTATTGCCACCACCTTTAAAAGATATCAGAATCATACTTATCCCTTCAATTTGAATCTTTGACGTATAATTAAAAGACACATTACCTTTCACCGTGTTCTTTATCTCCACATATTTATCTTTTTGGCTACACATATGATTGCTTTCTCCATTGCCAAGATACCATGAGTTGCAATCATCTCTATCTTTTACTTTGAGTGCTAATAAATCTTCATCTTTATTGTTGTCAACAATATTAAATTTCTCTTTAATATTACTCCGACATTACCAAGAGTAACACCCAATTTTATGACTATTATAAAACCAATTTAAGATTTGTCATACCTCATTTCATTTGTAGCTTGATAGGCTCCACCTACTCTACTTCCTCGTTGACCATAACCTCTGAATGAGTGGAGACCTTTATCTTCATTTTTGAAATGATTGGTATAACTTCTTTCTCTTCCTAAGCCTCGATGACTCTATGGCCTCACCATTGTAATTTTGTTTGTAAATTTTCTCACATATACATTCTTTGAAGAATGCATGGCTTTTAGAAGTTGCTCTAGTTACTCTTCTTTTCTCATTCTAATTTTCTCTTCATGGGCTTTTAAAGAACATTCCAATTGTTCTATCGTCGTAGAGTTTAAATGTTTAGACTCCTCAATAGAATACACAACATAATTAAATTTAGGTATTAAAGAATGAAATATCTTACCTACGGTACAAACATCATATACTTCCTCCCCGTATCTTTTTAGTTGATTAACAACAACCATCAACAAAAATTGAAATTCGATATGGACTCAGATTCTTTTATTTTTTTAAACTTAAAAGTCAACCCATAGAGTTTGAAGATTTATCTTCTTGACTTTATCAACTCCTTGGGATTAATTTTGTAAAATCTTGCAAGATTCATTTAAGGTGGTTGCAGCAGCCACATTCTCAAACATGTCATCATCCAAACATTGATGGATGAGAGTGAGGGAATGTTGATCTTTTTTTCTTGACTTTAACAAGACCTCCTTTTATTTGAGGAAGAGTTTCCTCATTAACAACTTTTCTATATCCTTTGTCTACAATGTCCCAAAGCTATTGAGAGTAAAGAATAACTTTCATTCGTAGACACCATTTTTCATAATTTTCTCTTGTGTGATGGGGATACTAAAAGGAAAATGGACTATTATTTTTCATGGCCACTACTAGAAATAACATGTTAAAACGACAGACAGTTTAGTATTCATGAGTAAATTCCAACAACTACATCCACCAATTCTAAATCACGTTACTTTCCTACTTTATTAAGAACTTTTTAACATTAACTAGTTTAGTTTTAAAGATAAATTTCAACACTAGATGGACACAAATTGATCTTGCAAGAAATTCAATTTTGTCATCAATAGGAACAACTAGTTTTGGAACTTAGGCTAAAGAAACACATTATTCCTACATTAAAGCTAAGTGTCAGCACTAGATGGACACAAATTGATTTTATCATCAATTGGATCAACTAGTGTTGGTATTTAGGCTAAAAACACTCTATTGACAAAAATTAATAAATTATCACAAAATTAAAGAAAAGTATTAATACTAGTTAAATGGACACAAACACATTATTGAAAACAATTGTAGTTGAAAATAGAAATTTAGAAACACAAACCTTATCTCCTACTTTGATGAAAGAATCAATATTGTCTTGTATCAAATTTTTTAGATATTGAGCTTCCTCGGTTGCTTAGCACGAAAAGTTCTAAAATTAGTTTAATGTAAAATTCAAACTAATCTTACAATTCCCAAATCAAACTAAACCTAACATTAAAATATTCAATTCACAATCAACAAACACAAACTAACAATCAACTAATCCCTAATTTAAACTATAACAATCAATAAAACTTAAAACAATATAAAACTAACAATATACTCAATACTAATATAATTAACAAATTCAAAAATCCTAAGTCAGTCACTTTCTAATTAACTAACAAAGACTTAAACTAACAATAAATAGAGTCTATTCAATGAAAAAATTGACAAATTCAATACTCAAATTGAAAGAAATTAGTTTAAGAACTATAAACCCTATCTTTTAATTTAAAGGAGAAGGGGAAGTGGCAAGCAACGGGCAGCGGTGTTGGGCAGGGGCGACGGGAAGGGTGAGCACTGGAACAGGTGTCACTTCGTCGGAGAAACTTATGGGAGAGACAGATATAAGAGATAATACAGAAAGAAGAGATAAATTAAAGAATATAGGGAAAACTTGATCTACAAGTGCAGGTATTTTAAAGAAAGCGACAGACAACGTCGCTATGTATGCCGCTTTATGAAAAAATGATTGGCTAAAACTTTTACCAAAAAGTGATGGAGAAAGAGACATTGTATGTTGCTTTTTTAAAAAAAATTTACCAAAGAGCAACGTAAATAGAGACGATGTCCATTGCTAATTTAAAAGATAATTAAACAATAAAAATTAATAAAATGTGATGGACGATGTGGCTTTTTTATATAAATAATTATTTTTAATATAAAGCGACGAACTGTGTCGCTATCTTTATAAAATTATTAATTATTGATTATATATTTGACGCAAAAAATCTGCGATATAAATCGACGGACTAAGTGATGCCATCATCGCTTTTATATTAAAAAATATTTTTATTAAAAGCGACGCACAGCGTGGCAAATGCGGTGACTTTTTGGAGAAACACAGTCCGTTGCTTTTTTGTCTGTCGTTTTAACCCGTTTTTTCTAGTAGTGGCCATGACAAATAATAGTCCGATTTCCTTTCAGTATCCCCATCTCACAAGAGAAAATTATGAAAAATGGTGTCTACGAATGAAAGTAATTCTTTACTCTCAATAGCTTTGGGACATTGTAGACAAAGGATATAGAAAAGTCGTTAATGAGGAGACTCTGTCCTCAAATGAAAGGAGGTCTTGTTAATGTCAAGAAAAAAAGATCAAGCATGCCCTCACTCTCATCCATAAACGTTTGGATGATGACATGTTTGAGAATGTGGCTGATGCAACCACCTCAAACGAATATTGCGAGATTTTACAAAATTAATCCCAAGGAGTTGATAAAGTCAAGAAGATAAATCTTCAAACTCTATGGGTTGACTTTTCAGTTTAAAAAAACAATATTTGAGTCCATATCGAATCTCAATTTTTGTTGATGGTTGTTGTTTATCAACTAAGAAGAAACGGGGAGGAAGTATATGATGTGTGTACAGTAGGTAAGATATTTCGTTCTTTAATACCTAAAATAATTATGTAGTGTATTCTATTGATGAGTCTAAAGATTTAAACTCTACGACAATAGAACAATTGGAAGGTTCTTTAAAAGCCCATGAAGAGAAAATTAGAAGGAGAAGCAAAGAGTCATTAGAGCAACTTGTAAAAGCCATGCATCCTTCAAAGAATGTATATGTTAGAAAATTTACAAACAAAATTACAATGGTGAGGCCATAGAGTCGTGGAGGCCTAGGAAGAGGAAGAAGTTATACCAATCATTTCAAAAATAAAGATAAAGGTCTCCACTCATTCAGAGGTTATGGTCAATGAGGAAGTAGAGTAGGTGGAGCCTATCAAGGTACAAATGAAATAAGGTATGAAAAATCTTAAATTTGTTTTATAGTAGTCGTAAAATTGGGTGTTACTCTTGGGAATGTAGGAGTAATATTGAAGAGAAATTTAATATTGTTGACAACAATAAAGATGAAGATTTATTAGCACTCAAAGAAAAAAGATAGAGATGATTGCAACTCATGGTATCTTGGCAATGGAGAAAGCCATCATATGTGTAGCCACAAAGATAATTCTGTAGAGATAAAGAAGACGATGAAAGGTAATGTGTCTTTTAATGATACGTCAAAGATTCAAATTGAAGGGATTAGTATGATTCTGATATCTTTTAAAGGCGGTGGCCATAAATTGAATAATAATGTTTACTATGTGGCAAAATGAAAAAGTAATATTTTTAGTTTGGGTCAACTTCTTTAAAAAAGGACATGATATTTATATAAAAAATATGCATCTTTGGTTTAAAGATTCAAGTAACATGTTAATTTCTAAGTTCATATGATAAAAAATAGGTTGTTTTCTTTGAATCTTAAAATAATCAATGTAGTGTTTGAAGGTAATGTGCAAGATAACTCTTGGTATTGGCATATGAGATTTGGACATTTGAATTTTGAAGTGCACAAATAAATGGGAGAAAAGAACATGGTTGATGGGATATCATCAGTCAACAATCCAAATCAATCGTGTGAAGCTTGTTTGCTTAGAAACATGCAAGGAGAAGTTTTCCAAAGGAGGCTATATCAAAAACAAATAAGTCACTTAAATTGTGATCATTAATATGTTTGGCCCAATCAATCCACATTATATTGGTAAAAGAAAATACTTCTTGCTCTTTATTGATGATTTCAGTAAAAAGACTTGGGTATACTTCTTGTAGCAAAAATCTGATTGTTTTGTTGCCTTTAAAAGTTTCAAAGCACTTGTAGAAAAAAAAAGGCTATATAATAAAAGAATTAAGGTCTGGTGGAGGAGACAAATTTACTTCAAAAAAATTTAATGACTTTTGTCAATTTCATGAAATTCGTCACACACTAATGGTACCTTAGTTGTCCGAATAAAATTGAGTTACGAAAAAAAAGAATAAAACAATTCATAATATGGCTAAATGTATATCAAAATTAAACTAGTTAAAGTTTAAAAGTTGTTAAGAAGTAAGGAAAATAATGTGATTTAGAATTGGTGGATACAATTGTTGGAATTAAGTCATGTATACTAAACTAGTTAAAGTTAAAAAATTGTAAAGCTGTTTAAATAAGTTAGGAAAAATAGTAAAGTTTAGTTGGTAGATTTAGCTGTTGGAATTAAGTCAAAACTAAACTAGTTAAATTTCAAAAGTTTTTAATAAGTTAGAAAGATAATGTGATTTAGAATTGGTGATGTAGTTTTTGGAATTACGTCATGAATACTAAACTTGTTAAAGTTTTAAAATTGTTAAGTTGTTTAAATAAGTTAGAAAAAAATAATGTAGTTTAATTGGTGAATTTAGTTATTGAAATTAAGCCAAAACTATTTAATAACTATATTTTTGTAGATGGATCATAGTTTGTGGATATATAATATGAATTATGATATTTTTTATGAATTGACCATGGAAATTGATGGATTGGATGGTATGTTTTATAATTTGATGCCTTTGGATGTATATAATAGGATTGCACCATATGGTGAAATTAGGGTTGAACCGGTTAGGCTTGAACTTGTTTGTGTTGAACATGATAGATTTCATGAAATAATCAATGATGCTTTCGGGGTTCAAGGTGGGATGGAAACGGAAAGTATTTTGATGTAGATATTAATGAAGAAGCAAGACAATTCTATGATCAATTAAAAGAGTCTATTTGTCCTCTATGTGAAGGGAGTACACATTTTCCTTGTCAGTTGCTGTTAGATTAATGAATATCAAATCACATTGGATTGTTCCTTATTCCGGTATGGACTCAATGGTTTATCTTATGGGTGAACAAGTTAATAGTTTAACATACCAAAGAACTTCTTTGAGGCAAAAAATTTGGTGTCTAAGTTAGGATTGACGTATGATCGAATTCATTATTGTGTTAATGCTTGTATGTTGTTTTACCAGACTAATAATGAATTAGAAAATTCCATGTTTTATGGACATGCATGTTATAAGAGGACTCCGTCTTGAAAGATGGTCCCAATTTAGGCGATGCATTATCTTCATCTCATTCTTAGGTTAAAGAGATTTTATGCATCGATGAGGTCTTCCCCACATATGAGATTACATCGTGAATATAGAAGGTCGTCGTGTGTCTTATCTTATCCATCTGATGGTGAATCATGGAAACATCCTGATTTTTCTAGTGAACTAAGAAATGTTAGATAGGGGTTGTGTTCAAATGGCTTTACACAATTCTCGAATACAGCTTCGCCTTATTCATGTTGGCTAGTATTTCCTACTCTGTATAATCTTCCTCGAGAAATGTACATGACCATTCCGTACATCTTTCTAAGTTGTGTTATTCTAGGTCCCCATAATCCAAAAGATTTTATTGATATCTATTAACAATCGCTGATAGATGAGCTCAAAAAATTGTAGTTTGAAGGCATTTTGACTTGTGATATATCAATTGAGCAAAATTTTATTATATGAAGTTCTTTAATGTGGACAATTAATGATTTTCCTGCAAAAGGGATGTTATTGCCATATCTTTCCATTGAACCATAAGTTTAGAACGATGAAAAGTTCATTTAGAAAAAATAAGGTTGAAAGTTCCCCCTCATCCCCCCCTCCATTACTCACAAAGATCAAATTTGGGAGAGAGTTTTTCAATTACCTAAAATTATGGACTTCACCTTCTAGACTTCATTGATATAATGTTGAGCATAACTGGACAAAACAAAGTATATTTTGGGAGTTGTCGTATTGAAAGGACAATCTTCTATGACATAATCTTGATGTGATGCACATTAAAAAAATTATTTCGATAATTTATTTGACAGAATGATATATGTTAAGGCGAAGATAAAAGACAATCCAAAAGAAAGAATGGTCTTAAAGGAATATTGTAGAAGAAAAGAGTTATGACTACATGAATAACCTAATGATAGAATAGTTAAGCCAAAAGTCAAATTTTCATTTACACTTGATGAGAAACGTGAAACTTGTGAGTGGGTTAAAAATTTGATGATGCCGGAGCACTATGCTTCGAATTTAGGAATGTTGGAAAATATGAATGAAGGAAAATTTATAGGTATGAAAAATTATGATTGTAATGTGTTTATGAAAACTTTAATGCCTATCGCTTTACCCTTCTACCAAAAAGGATATGCAAACCAATCAGAGACGTAAGTCTTTTTGTTTTATAAACACTTGTGTTTAAGAAAGTTGTTGTAGAGTAGTTTAGATTAGATAGAGGAAAAAATTATTGTTATTACTACTAAGTTGGAGAATATATTTCCAAATGGTTTATTTGATGTGATGGAGCATCTTCCAAGTACACATTTAATAAAAGGGGAAAGATCGGAAGATCATTTTTTCAAGATCAGTTGGTAGAGAAACTGGTGACTTTTATTTATATTAGGTTGGTGATAATGTGTCATGTAGGAGTAACAGACCCAATCGCAATGACAAAGGATATATTGATCCTTTATTATATATATATATATATACACAAAAAAAAAACACACACACACACACATACATGCAGAAAAATTGGCAGATCCAAGTACACATTTAATAAAAGGGGAAATATCGGAAGATCATTTTTGCAAGATCAGTTGGTAGATAAACTGGTGACTTTTATTTTTATTAGGTTGGTGATGATGTGTCATGTAGGAGTAACGGACCCAATCTCAATGACAAAGGATATATTCATCCTTTATATTCACCGATATCAGTTTTAATAAAAATGGTGGAAGATCTAAAAAGTGTGAAAAGTAAGGCTTCACTGATACGAAAATACAAATACTTCTGACACAGATTTTGATTAATTGTCACGAGATTCAACCATAGCTCAATTATGTGTTAAAAATATGTTATAAAATTACATAATAATAAGTGTTGATTAACTAACTAAAATACTTTAATGTGAAACGTCCAACTTGTTCATAAATACATGGGTTAATGAAACCATCTATACAGAATTTTTAAAATGGCTATACAACTATATAAGTGTGCAATCACTAAGTATTTAATAATATATTCAATTTATAAAAAAATATATTACTTGAAATAACAATGAGGTAGGTTTACGATTAATACTCAACTATCAAACATTTGCCATTAGTGAAAGAAGTAGCACTTGGACCCGAATCTCAAGTACTGACAATGAATAAGTATTTTGTCAATGTGTTAAAGTTTCAAAATGAAGAAGTTTCTAGGAACAAGAAGATAAACAATTGCAGTATATACATGCAAGGTTATGTTGATGGCACTTGTCAAACTATTGAATGTTATTGCATCATTCATTAGATTATTTAAGTGCGGTATTCAGGTTAGCCATCAAAGAAAATTGTATAGTTTTGGTGTGTGTGGTTTGATTCATCACATAGAGTCAAAAAGGTGAACCATCAACACAATATAATTGAAGTTAAGCACACTGGGAAATACATAATTTATGATCCTTTTATCATTTCACAAAATGCCAAACAATTGTATTACACTTCATATCCATTGCATAGAGACAAAGTTTGTTGCTAGATTGCCATAAAAAGTAAGCATGTAGAAAGAATTAAAATTTAAAATGACTTAGATTTTGCATATGAAAATGATGTTGCAAAATTTTCAACAACAAGTTGATGTTGAATTGGAAACCACACTAGAACACCCTCACCACATATTACAAAAAGTATTTGATGATGAGATACTGAATGTTGAGGAAGAAATGTTTGAGAAAAATGAATTATTTAATGAAAAAGAATAGGACGATAATGAGTATGAAACAACTAAGGAGTAAGAATGGGAGGATAATGGAATTGAAACAAGCAAGGAGGGATAGTGTAGAATGAAAGCTAGCTAGTGTGTGTATATTTATCTATACAAGTTATTGTATTTTTGTAATTTTATTGAATTTTTTATTTTATATATGATATACATGTAAATTTGCATACAAATTTTATTAGGCATTGACAGTGATAGACATCGGAGCATTTTGGAGTTAGTCAGCCTAAACATGCTAAAAAGAAGAAGTCTAGGAGACCCATAGATTTTGAGGATAGTGCAGGATCTATTTATTCTGCTCCATCAACCATGATACACAAGAACTTGCTTTTCCGTTTGGGACAACACATCGTCGACTATATATCCTAATTACAAACGGCTAGTCGATGCTTTGTCTTCTTCGCAGACCTTTCCTTTACTATGTTTTGAGGACCATCCTTTATAGTCTATTCGTCGAAGATGACCCTTATCGATAAGTACTCTATCTCCTGTATGTACGCCATCTCCCATAGGTTCATCTTCTCAGTTATCTTTGATGAGGATTAGAGATTCTAGTAGTGAGAAGTTAGATGTTATGGTTGGTACGCCTCGATTGACTCTAAGTTATGAGCATATATCGACGTCAACTACACCTACACCTACAACTATAACTATACCTAATGCTACTCCATATGATGTGGTGCCTCCTCTAGTTCCTTGCCAAAAGGACAAAGTTGGTAGAGTCATGATATAGCAAGATATATCATCATAAGTTTGTATTGTTATCTATTTGTTAGTTAATTTTATTTGTATCTTACACGTTAATATATTTTTCATGAAATAACATATTTATTATCTGTTTTGCAGTTGGCATCCAGCAAGGAATTTTATCGAGGCTTTAAAGTAAAGTGTTAGGAGACTCTATACATAGGCTTATTAATCCTAGGGGTAGATCCACATGGTATACGACACACAATGTTTGATTACATTAAGATATATATTTTGTAGTTACGTTTATTATACTTTACTTATTTTTACTAGCTAATTAACGTTATTCATTTTTTTACTTAAACGATGTGCACTTGAGAGACGAGACACAATCAAATCATTTCGACCACATTTGAGTGAAAGACATCTATCAAACTGCATGCTAGGCTAAAGAAAGTTTAAGATGATGGTGAACGCCTAGATTAAATGTTGTTTCATGTTCATGATGAAATAGGTCTGTATTGGAACACAAACAAGTTTAAGGCAGTGTCATACCAAGCAAAAAAGACTAGAGGCAGCTTAATGGTGGCTTGTTGCACACCGGATGTGCAAAGTCCATTGGAATTATTACAAGAGAAATGATAAGTTCTAATTCAAACTTTTAAATAATTAGTTGATTCATATATATAGTTATAAATCTAATTTTATTTATTTATAGAAAAATGAATTTGTGTGCATTCCCATTGCATCAGAGATTTTCAAGAAGACTAATGTCAAGAAAGAAAATGAGTCGGATCTGGATCTGGATGTCCTTGTGGTGGAAAGAGCTTAACTAACTTTATAAGTTATTTATATCAATTATATATGCTAATAGAGAATATATTTATGATATCTATATATATTGATGTCAATTTTTTTATTTAATATGCAGAATCAGTTTCAATATTACGTCATTGACAATGTAGATAGTTCGGTTCAAATGACACCTCAACTTTCAACCCAAATTGGATAGAGAAAGTGATAGGAGGATACAAAAGGGTAGATTTTATGGTCTAAGCTCTCAGAATGATGTAAGACGACTCGTGTAAGGCTTAGAAGGAATTGGATATTCTACTCAAGCTGAAGCCCTTAACAGCGTATAGATTGCTGCTATGTCGGATCAAATAGCTAAACTTACAGGGCATTGAAAGAGTAAGAGCAGAAATGAGTAGCTGATCAAAAATCAAGACTGCATTGTTCAACAAATCAAAGAACACGTGATGAACCTCTCTCGTAGACCTAGTACATTGGCTCCCGATGAGACCTATAATAATAGTTCTGATGAATATAATTGTGTAGGATTGATCTCCTAGCCAGTTTACATTTATGGATATTTATGCATTTTTTGTAAATTTGAACATATTTTGAACCATGTTTTGAAAGACTTTATAAGTCTTTCAATTTTGATTTAGATACTTTCAAATGTTATTTTAAATTTCTTATTTTTTGTTGTGTAGATTGTTTATATAATTATGTGTTTGGTTGGACTAAATACTATACATAAATTAAATTGACTTTAATTTGCATGTGGGAAGCAGAAACTGATAGTTTTTGCTATTGATATACCGTGGTTTCACGGTATAATTAATACCTTTTCCTTAAGTTTATTGTGTCCGAAAGCCTTTTTGTGCTAATTTTGATATAAGTTTTTCTTTGTTTTGCAGGAAATCTGTCTAAAGCTGAATGCGGAGATTTTGAGTGAAAAATGAAGAAGAGACCACCTACGGAGCTTATGACGGTTCGTCGTGCTTGTGATGGTCCGTAGGTGGCAGCGTAGAGAAGCTGCTGAAGGAAGATGGGGAAGTCTGACCAAGTGTGAGATTACGAAGCTTGTGATATGACGGACCGTCGTGCAGGTTCGTCGCGAAGATCAGAGAAGTGATCCCAGTACCCAGATTCCAAGAGTTGATGTATTTGGTAACGAAGACCCTCGACGGACCGTCGTGCCTGTGATGGTCCGTCACACTTGCCGTCGAGGGGAATGAAGAAAGCAGCAGAAGAATTGCACCAAGTATGGGGCGACGGAGCCCACGACGGTCCGTCATGACCACGACGTTCCGTCGCGTGGTCTGTCGACCCAGCCGCGTTTTGACAGATTTCTAGTAATTAGAATTCTAGTTTAATTAGGTTTTTATTTTTTTATAAATAGTTCGAAAAACCTCGTTTTTGAGGTTAGACTCTGGGAGATAAAACATCATATTATTAGACTTTGTTTTTCTGAGTTTTTGATTGTTGGAGATTCTTACAAGTAACTCTTGGTGATTAATCAAGCAAATTTTCAGACTTTATTCTTTCTCATTAAAGTAAGTACATGACTTCTTGTTTAATATATTTGAATATTGTGTTTATGAATATGAGGAACTAAACTCTATAACTAGGGTTGTGGGAACCATAGGAAAATAATGAGATAAACCCTAGCTAAAATAGCAATTCTAGAATAGTGTCTTGCATGTATTAATAATTCTTTCGCTTAGAAATCTTTTTAACGGATGATCAATGTTAGAACTCACCTTAATGCTACTTGCCGGACCAAGGAGGTAGATAATAGGAAAAGAATTATTAACATAGATTTAGTGTATACTATCTAATAGGCTAGTATTGATTGGTACGAGGTAATAACTGAGTCAAATATCGAATATGATGCTTAATATGAGGTAAGGATAAGGGTTAGGAAAGCAACACACGTAGCCGGACCAAGGTGCGGAGTGAGGATTTCTAGATGCCGGACCATGAATTTAGAAATACATAGCTTATCACTTTGCATGCAAGATACTAGGAAAGAATTGTTATAGCTAGAATTATCAAGTTACGAACCTGTGGGGAACACGTAAACCCTAGTTACTTTGATTACTTGATTAAAACTCAACATTAAAACCTGTTAAGTGTCTCTGTCAAGTTCGTTAGTTATTTTTTTTATTTTATTAGGAAGTACAAAACCCCCCTTTCTATTCTTTTACTTTTTAAGGAAGTCATCAACCGATTAATAGTAATAACAAGTTGGAGTTAAGTCTAGACTATTTTCCTCGTGGGAACGATCCCAACCTCACTAGTTGGGTTATTTACTTGACGTGACCACTTTACTTCTCATTTGAGAAGTAAGTTTGAGCGTATCAAATTTTGGCGCCGCTGCCGGGGAATTTAGCTTTTAGATTAACTTGAACTTCTTACTATAGTTTAGTTGATATTTTCTTGATTTTACTTTGTTTTATTGTTTTTGATTACTTTTCAGAATTATCCTCCTTGTATGCCAAATACACGGAGAGGAAGAGAACCGTTGTTCCCCCACGATCACGAGCTAGAACGTACATTGCGAAACATGAATCGTAACTTGGGAGTCAATGATGAGGATCCAAACCAGAACATCCCAGCTCCGACTGATGTTCATGGTCAGATATTACCCGATGCTCCGGGTGAACATCAACAGAGGGGACAGAATCCCGCTCGACGGCCCCAAGCCTACTACAGAGGCTATGATAACATAGCAGATTCGGACAGGCCACTGATTTTGCCTCATCTACCTACAGGCCACACTTTTGTGGTAACTAGTAGTCTGATGCAAATGCTCACTGCCAGAGGTTTGTTTTCAGGGCTACCTTCTGAGGATCCACATGCCCATATAGCTAAGGTAAGGGCAGTGTGTAAGAGTTGTGTGGGGAGGCCTGATTTGGATCTAGATGTAATAGGTCTCAGAGTGTTTCCTCTCTCACTGACGGGAGAGGCTGCTATGTGGTTTACTGAGCTCCCATACAACTCTATTTTTACTTGGAACCAACTACTGGATGTCTTTTTAGCACGCTACTATCAAGTCTCCATGAAATTAAACCACAAAGACAGGGTGAATAACTTTGTGGCACTACCAGGAGAGTCAGTTAGTAGTTCTTGGGATAGATTCACCTCATTCTTGAGAAGTGTCCCAAATCACCGTATTGATGATGAGTCACTAAAGGAATACTTCTATAGGGGACAGGATGTAACAATAAAGCGGTGTTGGACACTATAGCAGGTGGATCTTATGGAGAATGCCCTTATGCTGAGATTGCTGAGAAATTAGAGAAAATCTCCCGTAACAACAAAGCTTGGAGTACTAGGAAGTCCGATACAGGGAGAAACACCTTCGCAGTGCAGTCCACCCACAACCCTGCCATAGATGATATTCGGGATGAAATGGCTCAGATAAGAACTGAGCTTGGGTTTGTACTAAAACATGTCACTGGGGTGCAGAAAAGGTTAATGCAGTCAACTACTTGGATAAACCACCACCCCCTAACGGTGAATGTTACTATGAGGAGGATTCCTATGCAGTCAATGTACAAATGGGGGGTTTTCGACCAAGCGCCCAAGGCTCAAATCAGGATAATTGGCACCAAGGTAAAGGTAACCAAGGTCGGAACTATGGTAACTACAACCGTGAGGGTCATTATGTCCGAGATGGTAACTACAACCGCTACAATAACTTCAACAGGAGTAACTATGGTAATAGAAACGATAGGAGTGGACCCTATGTTCCTCCTCAAAATCTTGAAGTTACTCCTAGGGATGGTGGAGATAGTATGGCGCGAGTTGAGGATATGTTGCACAAAATGATGAGGAGGTTCGATGCTAGTGATGAGCACATTAAAGAATTAAGGGGTGATTTAGCTAGTATTGGGCAAAAAGTGGACACACACGCAATTTTGATTAAACAAATCGAATTGCAAGTGGCCCAATTATCTGCGACAGTGAATACACGGCAACCGGGCACTCTTCCTAGCAACACTGTCCAAAATCCAAAGAATGATGCACACTGTATGGCAATTACTACTCGGGGTGGTAGGCAAACCATTGACCCACCCATGCCATCTGCTGAGAAAAATGTAAGAAAGGATAATGATAAGGTGGTAAAGGGTAGTGGTGAAACAGATGAAAGTAATGGAAAAGATGCAGAAGTACCCATCAAGGTAATCCCCATGCCTAGGCCACCACCACCCTTCCCTCAGAGATTAGTGAAAAAGACTGAGGATGGTAAATACCGGCGCTTCATAACAATGTTGAAGCAGCTCTCTATCAATATACCTTTGGTAGAAGCTCTAGAACAAATGCCCGGTTATGCAAAATTTATGAAAGATCTGGTCACCAAGAAAAGATCGATCACGTTTGAGGATGATGATAGATTGCAGCATTGTAGTGCTATTGCTACAAGATCCCTAGTACAAAAGAAAGAAGATCCGGGTGCGTTCACTATTCCTTGCACAGTTGGGTCATTACATTTTGCAAAAGCATTATGTGATCTGGGGGCAAGCATAAATCTAATGCCCCTCTCAATTTACAAGAAGTTGGGTTTGGTGGATCCAAAACCCACTGCGATGCGGCTACTGATGGCCGATCAGACTGTGAAAAAGCCCATAGGGATACTCCATGATGTGCTAGTAAAAGTGGAGTCATTCATCTTTCCAGCAGATTTTGTTATTCTTGATTGCGAAGTCGATTTCGAGGTGCCCATCATTCTTGGGAGGCCATTTCTTGCTACAGGTAGAGCCTTAGTTGACATGGAGAAGGGACAGATGACATTTCGGTTGAATAATGAAGAAGCAACCTTCAACATTTGTAGGACCATGAGGCAGAGTGGTGAGCTCCAATCGGTATCTGCCATATCCCACAAAGAAAAGATGAAGAAGGGGACTGATCAAAAATTTGCAAAACAAGAGTTTGTGGTTGGGGATTTGGTACTTGTAGACAGTTCTGGGGTGCCTTGTCTTCCAGGTAGGCTCAAGTCCAAATGGACTGGCCCTTACCTGATTACCCAAGTATTCCCTCATGGGGCAGTTGAGTTAAAAGCCAAGGAGGGAGTGCAGTTTAAGAAGAATAGAGATAGAATAAAACTCTATTTTTGGCATAAAGCATCGGGGAATAAAGTGATAGAGGCATGCCATCTTGATGAAGTCTGAGTAATCAGGTGGCCCCAGTCGTGCCGCGACGTTAAATCTGGCGCTTGTTGGGAGACAACCCAACACTTATCGTCTTTTTAATAATGGTAGCATTTTTCTATAAATGGGTTTTAAATTTGCAGGCACATCACCATGAAATTCTGCAGAAAACTACTCGGCAGTAGCCACTGACGGATACAACAACGTACCGTCTCGACTGAAATGGACCGTCGTATGCACCGTCACACCAGGTACGTATTTCTGTCATTTTTGAAATTAGGGCACACACGACGGACACCACAATGGGGCGTCGCATGTGAGACGGACCGTCGTCGGTGAACCGTCGTGCGATTAATGAAATTAACCCGACCCGACCCGGCTGGACCCTTTTAAAACATTTGACCGTTTATACTCCCCATCCCTCCATATTCCACCCCATTACTTGCAACTTCCTCTCATCTCTCCTCCTTTTTCAACTTCCACACTTCCCCCACTGATCATTACTCCCATAATCTCCCCAAACCTTATTACTATCAGTTACTTGTCGGTGCTGCTTCTTTTGGGTATCTACCTTGCCACCTGAATCATTCCCCACTTGTGTTTTCTCCATCTCCAAGGTATGTGTCTCTAAATTTATACTCATTTTTCTTATATTTTTGTTTATTAGTTAGTATTAGATTCGTTCCTAGTCGTATCTTGTTCCCTTGATATAATTATGTCTAGACCTAGGCTCTAAATATTTGACTTTGCCATGTTAATAACCCCAGACATTGGTGATTTCACATTAATAGTTTCCTAGGTAGTTGGGATAGACACATAGAGGTCCACAACACTACAAGACCATGTGTGTTCATTGGGGTTGCTTAGGGTACCTACAGTTCTGTCTCTGATATTCAGAACGAGACCCCGATGACGGTCCGTCGTATACACGACGGACCGTCGTAGGGTCTGTCGCATAAGACCTAGCAACCTCCCAACCGACGCCTGTGACGGACCGTTGTCTTCACGACGGTTCGTCCTGCATGGTTGTCATGATGGTCAGAGACCCCTCTGAAAAAGGGTCTCCCAAAATTTTCCAAGTGTCCAAAGACGGACACTTATGACTGACCGTCACACCCACGACGGTCCGTCATGCACGATCGTCATGATGGTCAAAGACCCCTCTGACAAGGGTCTCCAAAAATTTCTAAGTGTCCAACGACGGACACTTACGACGGACCAGTGTACTCACGACATTCCGTCTTGCACGACCGTCATGATGGTCAGAGGCCCCTATGATAAGGGTCTCCAAAAATTTTCCAAGTGTCGAACGATGGACACTTACGACGGACCGTCACACCTACTACGGTCCGTCCTGCACGACCGTCATGATGGTCAGAGAACCCTCTTCTGAGGGTCTCCCATCATTTTCTAAGTGTCCAACGACGGACACTTACGACGGACCGTCATACCCACGACGGTCCGTCCTGCTTAACCGTCATGATGGTCAGCGACCCCTCCTTCAGGGTTCCTTATATATACATATACCAAGTATAACACAACGGACCTCATGACGGTCCGTCATAGTCACAATGAGCCGTCATAGGTCCCGTTGTTTGGTACAGTTTCAATATTACTAACACACTTTTTTTAAAAGTTTCATATCATATGATCTTGCCTGATTTGATTGCCACTACTCATACTAATATTGCCTCTTTACAGGTAGTATCGACTATGGCACCCAAGCAAGACCGCACTTATGCACGCGGGCGATCTAAGTCTGTCGCCCCGTCTGCACGCTTAATCATCAGGTCTGATGATGAGCGAGACCCTGAATACATGACCCCAGGCACCTCCGCCCCTTCCCATGCTACACGTGCCCCCAGAGCCACACCCAAGATGGTGGCGTCCGGCGTAGTCACTGCCTCCCAGTCTGATGAGGAGCGCACACTGACCGGCACACCCTCTGGGTCGGCCACAAACGAGGAAGGAGCGTCTGGCTCCTTGGGAGCATCCTGGTCCGAGGAAGCTTCAGGATCTGCTGAGGTTCCCGCACCCGCCACTGCTGCAGCGTCGGCCTCGTCTGATGAGGCTGAAAGTTCAGACTCCACATCCGGCGCACCAGCCCCGGTCCCCACCCCAGCCTCGGACCAGCCAAACCGGTGGTGCGTTGAAGGCCAGTTTCAGGTTTACTCCGACGCGAAGTTCTTGATCGATAAAGGAGTAATGACTCGAACACTCACCCTGGAGCGGCGGGTACTTTCAGGGAGTCTCCCCTCGATGCCGGAGATCCACAACATATTCACCAGGCATCGCCTAGAGTGGACAGCCCGTCCCTTGGGACGATACAGTGAGGAGATGGTCCGAGAGTTCTACGCGTCCTACGTAGCGACTCTCCGATCACACATCGACAGGCGGGCTGCTCCCGCGAAACAGGCCCCATTGGAGCAGGTTCTAGTCCGGGGCGTGCAGGTTGACATTTCCCTGCCCGCCATCCGCCGGTTCCTATACGGTGAGAGTGCAGATACTACTCAGACCCCCATCATTGCCGAGTTTGACTACCGCTGGCAGGTAGTGAAGGATGGACAGTTCCTGCGAGAGCCATCACTGAGGGAGACCACCAAGCGGTGGATGGCCCTACACTTATCAGTCGACGGAGAGGGTGCAGATTGGGTTACCGAGCCGAAGGGGGCCATCAAGAAGGCCAACCTCACATTCGTCGCCAAGTTCTTGTGGCTGCTCATGCGTCACTGCCTTTCCCCCACAGCTGCTGATAACATAGTCACCTGGGATCGAGCAGTGCTGATGGCGGCGATGATAGCCGGCTTCGAGGTGGACTAGGCATGGCTTCTCTAGGCAGTCATGCACGAGAGGGCATTCAAGGTCACCACCACCTACCCCTTTCCGTGCATGATCTTTGCCCTTTGCAGGTCTGCAGGTGTGCCCATATGGCACATAGATCAGTTGAGGACCCCGCCGGGTACCGTTGACGTTGGCCTCATCAGAGACGAGGCCAATGAGTTGGCCCCACGTCGAGGGCCCCGTCCAGAGCTGCCACCACTATCTGATGACCTTGCGGATACGGTGGCCCAGGCTCGCACAGCTACACAGGCATCCACGGACACTACCCCGGTTGAGTCTATCCCTGGTAGCAGCACAGCCCCTCTACCGACACCGGCCCCGCTTGCCCGAGTCCAAAAACTGGAGCCACAAATGGCCACTCTTCTACATCATATCCAGCCGTGGATGCAGAAGTCTATTGCTGAGTCTGAGGCGCGTATGGAGAGGCTGATGCAGCGGAAGATTGCTGAGGTTAACCAGCGCCTCGATGCCTTTGAATTGAGAGTATTAGCTCGACCAGCCCCTCCGGTAGATGTGTCGACTCTCCAGGCTGCAGTCACCAGTCTTCGTGCAGACATCGACACGATCCTAGTGACAAGAGTGTCAGAGTTTGTTGAGCCTGCTGAGGATACTGTATTGGCGGCTCTGTTTTCTACTCCAGACATTCCCCCATCTTCACCGAGAGAGAGTGCCAAGAGGCGGAGGGGTCGATCAGAGGATGAGGTGCGAGCAAGAAAGAAGGAGCGCCGAGAGATGGAGGCCGCGAGGAGAGCCTCACCTGCTGAGGCGGAGGCACACCAAATCAGAGCATCACAGATAGCGGCTGGGGCGTCTAGCTCCCGCACTGTAGAGACAACAGGAGGCACTACTGAGGGTGCAGTTGTTGCTGAGGACATCACTGACGGTGTCCAGATTGCAGAGGATGTGGGTTCTGGGAAACCAGACCCACCAGCTTGTTGATCGACGGCTCTATGCGCCACAGGTTTGCTTCACCTACCCCTCTAATCTTTAGATTTTTTTATGCATTGGGGACAATTGCATGCTTTTTTGTTGGGGGTGGGGTAAATGGAAAGTGAGTGTTAGGGTGAAGTCTGAGTAGCCCAACTCACTATCCTCTTTTGGGGTTTTCTTGCCTGTGTTCTTTTTCCCCAAAAGACTGATTACTTTTTCTGTTGAACCGGCACGTTATATCTTTTGTACATAGTTTAACTCTGAATCATGATGGCTGAAATGATATCCCGATAAAACTGGAAAAGGTTGCATGAAAAGGCGTAGTAACTGATAATTGTGTGGATCTAAACATGAAATAGAGTTACACCATTGCACTACCCTAAACCTTCAAGTAGAACTAGGTGTCTGATAATCAGGTATAGTGATGAGATGTCATGTGAGTGTGAGGAATGTTGAATAGTCCACTACTGATATTGAGCTAGAACTTGCCTGGTTAGTCCTGCTAAAAGTAAGTTGTAACATACAATTAGGAAAGGATCATAGACCCTTATTCAATATAGCTCATTTCTAGCCTAAATAAAAGAAACCAAATGAAAGTTATCCTTCGTTGATCCAAATAATTTGAGCTTAAAATTAGACCTTTCTTTTTCACCCCAACTGATCTTTTCTGGGAACAATATGTTGGCCCTGGTCCCTCCTTGGACATGTGCACCTCAACTTATGCCAAAAGCATAAGTTGAGGGTGGCTAATGTATAAACAACCTTCATTATGGACCTGACCCGATTTTGGGTATTGTGTACCTTGACTCATGGCAAAGCCATGAGTTGAGGGTGGCTTTTTTGAGGAATGCTCTGGAAAGTGGGGTTGAAAGAACAAAGAGAGAGAAAGAACAAAAGTAAAGTGACTCAAGAACTCGTTGAAAAAAAGAAATATTCAAGAATTACAAACAAGAAAAGAAAAGAGTCACTTACACAAATGAAGAAAGAAGGGAAACAGCAAGGTGAAAGAATAGGAGAAACTGGGCGAGATAAAGTGATATAGAGCGGAAGGTTTAGCCGATATGTCAAGGAGGGCAAAAAGTCACTAAAGTATACCTAAATATACCCTACCTGAATCTGAGCCTACGTTACAAGCTAAAAAAGTCCTATTGTGATCCTAAGAGTTGTATAGCGAGCTTAAGGCAGTGAAAATAAGGGCAAGCTTGTGGCAATAGGTATGAATGAGTGTGACTTTGTTCTGAGAGCGAGTGTTGAAATGTAATCCTTATAATCAAAATTAAATTATTGTGTGAAAAATGAGGATTTTGTTCTAAAGTGAGGACACTAGTTGCAATACCGGAATTATTAGCACCTCGGTGAGAAATTGAAGAGGATAGGTGTTAGTGCATGGTGAGTCTGTGTCATGCTCGAATCCCACAAAAGTCAAGCCTAATAGCGATAGCATGCATAGATTTGATGGGATTAGTCGGGATTGATAGCCAAATGATTGCAAAGGATAAAACATGAATACTATTGTACAAAGATTGTGTAGTGAGTCATAGTGCGTCGCTTGAGGACAAACAACGAATTTATGTTGAGGGTGTTGATATACCGTGGTTTCACAGTATAATTAATACCTTTTCCTTAAGTTTATTGTGTCTGAAAGCCTTTTTGTGCTAATTTTGATATAAGTTTGTCTTTGTTTTGCAGGAAATCTGTCTAAAGCTGAATGCGGAGATTTTGAGTGAAAAATGAAGAAGAGACCACCTACGGCGCTTATGACGGTCCGTTGTGCTTGTGACGGTCTGTAGGTGGCAGCGTAGAGAAGCTACTGAAGGAAGATGGGGAACTCTGACCAAGTGTGGGATTACGAAGCTTGTGACGGTCCGTCATGGATATGACGGCCCGTCCTGCAGGTTCGTCACGAAGATGAGAGAAGTGATCCCAGTACCCAGATTCCAAGAGTTGAAGTATTTGGTAACGAAGACTCTCGACGGACCGTCGTGCTTGTGACTGTCCGTCACACTTGCCATCGAGGGGAATGAAGAAAGCAGCAGAAGAATTGCACCAAGTATGGGGCGACGGAGCCCACAACGGTCCGTCATGACCACGACGTTCCGTCGCGTGGTCCGTCGACCCAGCCGCGTTTTGACAGATTTCCAGTAATTAGAATCCTTGTTTAATTAGGTTTTTATTTTTTTATAAATAGTTCGAAAAACCTCGTTTTTGAGGTTAGACTCTGGGAGATAAAACATCATATTATTAGACTTTGTTTTTCTGAGTTTTTGATTGTTGGAGATTCTTACAAGTAACTCTTGGTGATTAATCAAGCAAATTTTCAGACTTTATTCTTTCTCATTAAAGTAAGTACATGACTTCTTGTTTAATATATTTGAATATTGTGTTTATGAATATGAGAAACTAAACTCTATAACTAGGGTTGTGGGAACCATAGGCAAATAATGAGATAAACCCTAGCTAAAATAACAATTCTAGAATAGTGTCTTGCATGTATTAATAATTCTTTCGCTTAGAAATCTTTTTAACAGATGATCAACGTTAGAACTCGCCTTAATGCTACTTGCCGGACCAAGGAGGTAGATAATAGGAAAAGAATTATTAACATAGATTTAGTGTATACTATCTAATAGGCTAGTATTGATTGGTACGAGGTAATAACTGAGTCAAATATCGAATATGATGCTTAATATGAGGTAAGGATAAGGGTTAGGAAAGCAACACACGTAGCCGGACCAAGGTGCGGAGTGAGATTTTCTAGATGCCGGACCAAGGATTTAGAAATACATAGCTTATCACTTTGCATGTAAGATACTAGGAAAGAACTGTTATAGCTAGCATTATCAAGTTACGAACCTTTGGGGAACACGTAAACCCTAGTTACTTTGATTACTTGATTAAAACTCAACATTAAAAGCTGTTAAGTGTCTCTGTCAAGTTCGTTAGTTATTTTTTTTTATTTTATTAGGAAGTACAAAAACCCCCTTTTTATGTTTTTACTTTTTAAGGAAGTCATCAACCGAACAATAGTAATAACAAGTTGGAGTTAAGTCTAGACTATTTTCCTCGTGGGAACGATCCCAACCTCACTAGTTGGGTTATTTACTTGACGCGACCGCTTTACTTCTCATTTGAGAAGTAAGTTTGAGCGTATCAGCTATCACTGAAATTGCAGAAAAAACGACTGATAGTGTAGAAAATAAAAGCGATATCCCAGATTTTTTAGTCCTTCACTTTTGTGGATTTGTAGAAAATAAATTTTTCAGAAAAGCTACGAATATGATCCTTTGTTCGTAGCTTTTTTGGGATTTTCAAAAATCAAATTTGAATAAAAGCGACGGATAGTGTTGCATTGTGACGGACTCCTTAATGCAGTTTCCTTAATACAGCAAAAGATGACTTCAAAGTATATATATATGGACCCCATATAGAACTTAAAAAAATCTATAGTGTTCCTATTTATACCATTTTGGTGATTTGTCTTAGTACTTTTTTTTAATTAAAGATTACTATATTTCTATATTCCTTGAAGAATGTTTAATTATTACTAATAAAATCAAATTCTCACAACTATTCTTTTTGTATATTATTAATTTTCATTCTGCAATTTTTTCTTTCTAAACTTAGCTCACAAACTTTTAAGGCGTTATAGAAAGAAATCCTTGTTTAGTATTGTCTTAGTTATTATTCATATTTAAAGAGTTGTATGATTTTTAGAAAGGATGTAGGGTTAACTTTTAGGATTTCATGATCCTAAAATTTGATGTGTCCATGTTTTTGGACTTACGACTTATTTTACATTGATGCTTACTTTCGGTTTGGTCATTGTAGAATCCTTAGTATGCATAAAGCTTATTTAAACATTGTTTGGCTTCCTTTCAGTATGTTATGTACAATTGTGTGTTTATTCTAATATTTGAGCTTTATTTATTAATAATGATTGTTAGTCCAAGGCTTGAACATAGACTGACTAAATTTTGAAGATATAGTATGAATATATTTTGATGTATGTTTGCTATACTGGTTTGTGTGATGTGTATGGTGTAATTGATATATTTGTATTTTACAAATCTATTGAACTAAAATTCATGAGCTATTGCTATGTTTTAATGTTTATCAAGGGGGTTTAGAGCTTAAAATCACTTCAACACATAAATTAAGATATCGATAGCTCGCAACAACAAACTCATTGTGTCTTGTTGGCTTAACTGGAAGGAAATGACCTCAAGACCAACAAACAGTAAAGTAATATAAAAGGGTGCACAAAGTTAACAATAAAATAAGTTAGGGGGGATAATAGGACCTTTGCTTAATTAAGGTGTACCTTTGGGATTTCAGTCATAGTCTAACGGGGTACTTGTGCATTGTCTCGAGATATTTAGTTGAACTTTCTAGAATTTTGTAGTGTAATATATTTAATATTTGTACTTAAGAAAAATCTAGAAAGTCTAGAATACTAGATATATGAGGGAGACATGTGTGCAAAAGGTAAGAATATTCCACATTTTTAGTATTTAGAATTTGTAATTAAGGAAGAATTTGTGGGACACAATTGATATGTTATATGTTATGTGAACCTCCTTTTATTCTTATTCAATTGGCCAAGGTTATTATTTTCTGTGTTTTGTACTCTCATATTTATGTAGTGAATTGTTCATCTACTTTGTGGATGTAGATCATTTGAACAACCGCATTAAAACTTTTTTTTATTATATTTCTTGTTTGTTTTCTTACTCGTGGTCTTTCCAAGTTTGCTTTGAAAGATTTTGCATGGCCAGTGATTATTCGGTCATGGAAACTGGTATCAGAGCCTGCCTTGAGCCATGTTGTGCAAAAATGTGTTTAGATTGTGAACTTTCATGCAAAGAATACGCCACAACATAAATAATTGGTAAAATTCGACCTTAACAATAAGGTTATTTTCTTAGATGAGGATAGATGAACTTCTTTCTTCTTGGATTTGTTGGTTATGTGTGAGTTTTGCATAATTGAATTTTGTATGTAGTCTAGGATATTGTTAGGTCTTATTCCCAACCATATGAGTTATAGTATTCGTAGATACTTGTGACATACTTTGTTGGGTCATTTCAGCTTACATTTATAACCTTGCTTGTTTATTTTATGTATGCTTTAACTTTTTGGTTGCATCCTTATAGGCTTGCTAGATCTTTATAAGTTAGGATAATATTGTCTCCCTATCATTTCATTAGTTGAGATTATTGCAAAAAAGCATTCTTGTATAAGCCTTTCACAATAATTCATTGGAATAATGGATAGAAAATTTTAATGTCTTTTTATTTAAAAGTTTAAATTTGAGACATAGAACAAAAGTTATGTTTGCTTTTGGACATTTAGTGTAACACCCAAAATGTTTTTCGAACTAAGACTCAAACCATCCGTCTTAATTAGTGAGATTTCTAAGGAATTTAAAATTTCTTGAGTGTTAAGGTCACTAGATGTAGCACTTTAAGTTCTAAGAGAAACCAAAGAGAAAAACATTGAAGTCATTCTCCATTTTTTCTTCAATTTTGGGTCAACTTCAAATGGACATAACTTTTAGTACAGAGGAAGTTAGTAAGAAACAAAATTAATACCTTCGAGTTCTCTTTCAAATGCCACCGAGTTTGCTCAATTACAAGCTCCGAGTAAAGATTTATTAGTGATTTACTAAGAACACGTAAACCTGGTAGCAACTCTCTGATGGCATCGCGACACAGAGCCAATACGAACCTCATATATATATATATATATACATATATATGTATATACATATATATA
Source organism: Solanum lycopersicum (assembly GCF_036512215.1). Taxonomy (NCBI): domain Eukaryota; kingdom Viridiplantae; phylum Streptophyta; class Magnoliopsida; order Solanales; family Solanaceae; genus Solanum; species Solanum lycopersicum. The sequence continues at coordinate 48,473,775 of NC_090811.1, forward strand.
TATATACATATATATACATATATATGTATATATATATATATATATACATATATATGTATATATATATATATATATATATATATATATATATATTCCATCTTTTACTATTGCATTATCCTCGAGTATTATGAGCTGAGTATTTCGAGCTGAGAACCTTATGTTGAGTATTTTAAGTTGATTTGTGCTTCATTAAGTCAAGTATCATATCTTTGAGTTAGTTGAGTAGTTTTCAGTATCCTTGAGTTGAGTAAGTTTTAAAAGAGGTAAATATGTTCCTATTTTTATTAAGTTCAAGATTATTTTATGCTTTAAAATTCCCCTTACATGCTCGTACCTTCCATGTACAGAGTCATTTGAAATGCATTTTGCCTTGATGAAGACACATGTATTAAGGATCATCAACATGAGTTTTGTTGATACATCAAGAGTTCGAGTAAGCTATGGTGAACCTCCTGGCTTCTGGAGGATTTCATTTACTTTTAAGTTTATTCAGGATGTCGTGGGTCTTAACACAATTTTCATCTTTGTCATTTAGAGACTTCATAGATAATCAATATGGTTGAGTAGTGTGCATTATTTATTTTGTTAAATATTTTGAAGACTTAAGTTGCCTATTTTATGCCGAGTTGAATAATTTATTTTTCCAAACAGTTTTTCATTTGAGTTTAAGATTTTTAAGTTCATTAATGTTTATTCAGTTCATAAGATTTGTATGCTTAAATTAGTCTTCCGCTTGAAGTCTGCCAAGATAAGGCAATGCTTGGGGACCGTCAATGGTTCTCGAGTGCCAGTAACATCCAGGGTCTAGACTCGAGTTATGGCATTTCAATTGTTTCTATATGAATTCCTTTCATCTTTCATTATTACTACAAAACCTACAGTTTAAATTAAAGTCATGTAAAAGGATATAATTTTAATGTAATAGTTAAGCTTCATTTTGTTTATATTTTAGTAAAATATAACAAGAAGATTATTATACATACTATTTGAGGTATTTTTTTTGTAGTTACACTATTGCGTCTTTTGCAATTATTTTGTATTGTTGTAACATATATTTTCTCATGGAAAAATATATTTTCCTTTTGAATTTGCGGAACACTTGCAAATGCATGTCTTACTAACATTCATGTATTATTTGAAAATGAAATATTTAATAGGGATACACGTGTAACACACGTGCCCGTATACGTATTGATCATCTTGAAATAATCAATTGATTTGAGTTTTTACGAGTTTCCAACACAAAAAAAGATATTTTTTTAAGTTTATGTAATTCTTCAATTCTCCTTAATTAAGGAAAACAGGTAAATTTTTATTTTGATTTCATTATTTTTTATGATTATTTGTAACAGTGGTGCCTGAGTAAGATTTTGTGTATGCCAACTCGCCAAAGGTGACTTCACGATTTAAGATCTATTAATTAAATTTTTAAAGGTTTTTCGCATTAAATCCATTTTATTTTAAAATTGTGGGTCTAAATCTATTATTTAATGCATATTATTAATTAATTTTTAGACAAAAATTATGTTCTCATATATAAATATATTCTTTTACCGCTTTATAAGAGTTTACATGATTTTTATATGTTCTGTTGATAATTCTAATCCATAACATTTGTGTTGATGAAAAGGGTGCTTACCATCCTAGTAGTATCTATGAAAATTAAGTGTATTTTTTTCAGGTATAAAAAATATTTTAGATATTTAGTAGAACTTTCTCTTTCTGAAATATTATAGAGTGATGTACTTAATATTTGTACTTAAGAAAAATCTAGATAGTATAGAATATTAGATATTTGAGGTAGACATGTATAACAGGGTAGAAAATTCAAGATTAGTATATAGAATTTGTGGGACAAAAGTGATATGTTATCACAATTTTGAACGTCCTTTTTCGTGACTAAATTGGTTGAGGTTATTTATTTCTGTGATTTGTACTCTCAATTTTTAATAGTGAACTGTTCATATACTTTGTGGATATAGGTCAGTTGACGAACCACATTAAATCTTTGTATCTTTTGATATATTTGTCCTTTTGCTTTTTACTTGTCGTCTTTCAAAGTTTGTTTTGTTAGCTTCTGCATGACACCTGATTATTTGGTCATTTAAACTGGTATCAAAGTCTAGCTTCAGCAATGTTGTGGAAAATTATGATCAGATTGTGAACTTTCATGCAAAGACTACGCCAAATCTAAGATATTGTTACAACTCAACCTGTAGAATAAGGTTGTTGTCTCAGATGAGGATAGGTGAGTTTCGTTTTTGTAACGACGTGTTTAGTCGTTTTGAGCAGCAGATTTTATTTCTGGAAAAACAGGCTGAGACGACGGAACCCACGACGGAACTTCATGGGCACGATGGACCGTCGAGGGTGTCTCGTCCCAAAACACTTAGAAATTCTGAAATTTGGGTGCTGAAATCGACTCTCTGAACTTTGTAACGAAATGCCAGGACAGACCGTCACAGGTATGACGGACCGTCACAGACCCTTGGTGGAAATTTGGGTCTCTGAACTTTGCGACGACCTGTAGGACGGACCGTCGCAGACACGATGGCCCGTCACAGGTTGCGCAATCCCAGTCTGGGTCGGATTTCTTGATACGTTTTAAGGGACGTTTTTGACTATTCTTGCTTTAATTATAAAGTTAGTGGGTTAATGTTAATAAGTCTAATTACATGGGGGTTAAAAGAGGTAACCTTAAGTTAATTAGTGGGTTATTATTGCAATCTTTTATTCTTAATTATATACTAATTAGGGTAAAAGAAAGAGGGTTTGAATAAAGAAAATAGAAAGAACAAGAGAAAGAGAGAGAAAGTTGAACGAGAAAGAGAGAGAACAAGAGGAAAAAATACAAAGCTTGGGAAATCACTTGCTTGATCACGCATCTTCGGTGGAGGTAGGTTATGGTTTTCATGCTTTCATAGTAAACTCTTAATAGGGAATGATATGTATTGGTAGTATTGTAAACCCTGCTATGTGCTTAATTGTGTGCATGCATGAACGTGATTATATTATTGTGATTATATTAAGCATGATGAAGTTATTGAATCCCAAATCTTGATAAAAACCTAATCTCTTTTTAATGATGATGCCTTGGTAAGGGAGAAGGCTTGATGAACTAAAGTAATGAGATTGATGATGCCTTGCTAAGAGAGAAGGCTTGTTGAATTGATGGAAGGAGATTTAGGGGATCGGGTGTCACGAACCGACAAGTAGATTTAGGGGATCGGGTGTCACGAACCGACACGTAGAATTAGGGGATCGGGTGTCACGAACCGACACGTAGAATTAGGGGATCGGGTGTCACGAACCAACACGTAGATTTAGGGGACCGGGTGTCACGAACCGACAGGTAGATTTAGGGGATCGGAGTGTCACGTACCGACACAAGAGGATTAATGAATATGAGGGATCGGAGTGTCACGTACCGACACAAGAGGAATAAAGATAATGAATCTTGAAAGATGTTAATATACTCAATCTAATGAACATAATTCCCAAATGAGTATGGTATTGAGGCTTGAGTCCTCATGCGTGAACTTGACGGTAATTGTTAATGATATAGTACTTGTTGTTGCTACATGTTGAGTATCATGGTTGATTTTATGATATTATTGGTATATATTGATTTCTATTTTGAGTTGGCCGATGATATCTACTCAGTACCGGTGTTTTGTACTGACCCCTACTTTTATGTTCTCTTCTTGTTTATTTGTGGAGTGCAGCAAACGTGCCATCGTCTTCAACTCAACAATAATTCAAGCCAGTCTTACTACATCAGAAATTCAGGGTGAGCTAATGCTTCGAGCTTGGACTGGATCTTCTTCTTCAAGTCTCGATGTCTTGAACTTCTGGCATGGACTAGGTTCTTATGTAGTTTTAGCTTTTAGAATACTCTTAGTCTAGTCGTTTGATCGTAGATGTTCTTGTGATGATGAATTCCAGATTTTGGGGAATAATAGATGTTGAATTTTAGAAGTTAATGAATTGGTCTTTATTTAATGAGTTTAAGTCTTCCGCATTACTTTCTGTTGATATTATATTGAAATGTTAAGGTTAGATTGGTTGGTTCGCTCACATAGGAGGGTAAGTGTGGGTGCCAGTCGCGGCCCGGATTTGGGTCGTGACAAACTTGGTATCAGAGCATTAGGTTCGTTGGTCTCATCGCACAAGAATGAGTCTAGTAGAGTCTTAAGGAACGGTAGGGGGACGCCTTTACTTTTCTTTGAGAGGCTATAAGACTTTAGGAAAATTCCATTCTTTCTTTCTTTCTTTCGTGCTACTACTTGAATCCAATTGGTATCTAGGTGATACAAATTGGTATCTGACCATCTTCACTCTCTTTCGCAGATGGTTAGAACTAAAGCAACGACTACGCCAACACCAACACCAGCACCGGCGGGACAGGGTGCGTCTGAGCTAGCCACTGGGACTGTAGCTCGAGGAAGAGCAGCGGCAAGAGGCCGTGGTAGAAGTCGTGGGAGGACGTCCTCTAGGGGAAAAGGACGAGCACCTAGCCCATCTGATACTAGGGCAGTGACTCTTCCACCGACTGAGGAAGTAATAAGAGAAGGGGAGGATGGGGAAACGAACAAGTGCATAATGAGGGATTGCCACCCCAACCTACCCCAGAGATGATCAATCAGGTTCTTGCCTATCTCAGTGGGTTGTCTGATCAAGGTCTGGCACCTCCAGTGTTTTCTGCGCCAACACCTCCGGTTTCAGAAGTACAACTTGCAGCCACAATGGCTCCTCGTATGGATGCCTCATTGGACATAGGCACATTTCCACGTCTTACTACTGGGCCTATAATGACAAATGATCAGCATGAACTTTTCAGTAAGTTCTTGAAATTAAAACCTCCGGTCTTCAAGGGTGCTGAATCGAAGGATGCTTATGATTTTCTTGTTGACTGTCACGAGCTACTACACAAGATGGGTATAGTAGAACGGTTTGGTGTGGAGTTTGTGACTTATCAGTTTCAAAGGAACGCCAAAATGTGGTGGCGGTCACATATTGAGTGTCAACCAACAGAGGCACCACCTATGACTTGGGCCTCATTCTCTAGCTTGTTTATGAAGAAGTATATCCCCCGAACTTTGAGGGATAGGAAAAGGATGAGTTCTTGACAAGGTAAGATGTTGGTCAATGCATATGAGGCTAAGTTTTGTGCATTATCCCGGTATGCCACCCAACTATGTTTCACTCCACAAGAGCGGATTCGCCGTTTTGTGAAGGGGTTGAGGTCAGAATTGCGGATTTCAGCCTTACAGGTAGCGGCTACGGCAAAATCCTTCCAAGAGGTGGTAGACTTCGTGATAGAGGTGGAAGGAGTGAAGCCAGATGACTTCACCACGACATCGGCATCAAAAAGGTTTTTAAAGGGAGGCGAGTTTAATGGTTCTTACTCTAGAGGACAAGGTTCCGGAGGTTACTCAGTTCGACCCATTCAGTCTTCACTACAGACTGTAGTTTGGGGTCCACCTCAGACCGGTCAACACTTCTCTGAGAGACCTATGCTTGACTCCAGAGAGTGTTATGGATGTGGGGAGACTGGACATATTAGGAGGAATTGTCCAAAACAGAGTTATAGACCCCCAATGGCTAGAGGTAGAGGTGGTCATGGTAGAGGCCGTCATTCTGGAGGACGTGGTGGTCGAGGTAATGGTGGTCACCAAAACGGCCGAGGTGATGGGCAAACTGGAGCCACTACATAATAACATGGTAGGGGCAACGGACAGATGAACGATAGGGCCCATTGTTACGCTTTCCCTGGGCGATCTGAAGCGGAGGCATCTGATGCTGTCATCACAGGTAATCTTCTGGTTTGTGATTGCATGGCTTCTGTATTGTTTGATCCTGGATCCACATTTTCTTATGTATCTTGCTCATTTGCTAATGGTCTAAATTTACATTGTGAATTACTTGATATGCCTATTCGTGTTTCTACTCCGGTGGGTGAGTCTGTGGTAGTTGAAAAGGTGTATAGGTTTTGTTTGGTGAACTTTGTGGGGAGCAACACTTATGTAGATTTGGTTATCTTAGAAATGGATGATTTTGATGTAATTATGGGTATGACTTGGCTTTCTCCGCCATTTGCGATTTTGGATTGTAATGCTAAAACGGTGACGTTAGCCAAGCCTAGGACAGATCCGTTAGTTTGGGAGGGCAACTACACTTCCAATTCGGTGCGTATTATCTCCTTTCTTCGTGCTAAGAAAATGGTTAGTAAAGGGTGTTTAGCTTTCTTGGCACATCTCAAGGATTACACTACCCAAGTACCTTCGATTAAGTCGGTTTCGGTGGTCCGTGAGTTTCTAGATGTGTTCCCTGCAGATCTTCCTGGTATGCCACCAGATAGGGATATTGATTTTTGTATTGACCTTGAACCGGGTACTCGCCCCATTTCTATACCCCCTTACAGAATGGCTCCCGTGGAGTTAAGAGAGTTAAAAGCCCAACTTCAAGAGTTGTTAAACAAAGGCTTTATTAGACCAAGTGCATCTCCTTGGGGTGCTCCGGTTTTGTTTGTAAAGAAGAAGGATGGGAGTTTTCGAATGTGTATAGACTACAGAAAACTAAACAAGGTAACCATAAAGAACAAGTATCCTCGTCCCCGCATTGATGACTTGTTCGATCAGTTACAAGGTGCTTGTGTCTTCTCTAAGATTGACTTGAGATCCGGTTATCATCAATTGAAAATACAGGCAACGGATGTGCCAAAGACTACTTTTCGAACGAGGTATGGGCATTACGAATTTGTAGTAATGTCTTTTGGTCTTATGAATGCCCCTGCTGCGTTCATGAGCTTGATGAACGAGATTTTTAAGCCATATTTGGATCTCTTTGTGATCGTATTTATTGATGACATACTGATATACTCTAAAAGTAAGGAGGAACATGAGGAGCATTTGAGGATGGTACAGGAGCATTTGAGGATGGTATTGGAAATGTTGAGGGAGAAAAAGCTTTATGCCAAGTTCTCTAAGTGTGAGTTTTGGCTAGATGCAGTGTCCTTTTTGGGGCACGTGGTTTCTAAGGATGGAGTGATGGTGGATCCTTCTAAGATTGAGACAGTGAAGAATTGGGTAAGACCTACTAATGTGTCAGAAATAAGGAGCTTTGTTGGGTTAGCTAGCTACTACCGCCGATTTGTCAAGGGATTCTCTTCTATTTCTTCCCAACTGACGAACTTGACTAAGAAAAATGTTCCATTTGTATGGTCGGATGAGTGTGAGGAAAGCTTTCAGAAGCTCAAGACTTTGTTGACTACCGCACCCATTCTCACCTTTCCAGTGGAAGGTAAGAATTTCATTGTCTATTGTGATGCATCATATTCGGGTTTGGGTGCAGTGCTAATGCAAGAGAAGAGTGTGATTGCTTATGCTTCAAGGCAACTAAAGGTGCATGAACGTAACTATCCGACCCACGATTGGAATTGGCTGCGGTAGTGTTTGCATTAAAGCAATGGAGACCCTATTTATATGGGGTTAAGTGTGAGATCTATACGGATCATCGTAGCCTACAGTATGTCTTTACTCAGAATGATTTGAACTTGAGACAGAGGAGATGGATGGAACTACTAAAGGACTACGACATCACTATTTTGTATCATCCGGGGAAGGCGAATGTTGTAGCGGATGCTTTAAGTAGAAAGGTGGGAAGCATGGGAAGTCTAGCTCACTTGCAAGCTTCTAAACGCCCATTGGCTAGAGAGGTTCAGACTCTAGCTAACGACTTAATGAGATTAGAAGTAAATGAGAAGGGAGGATTGTTGGCTAGTGTGGAGTCAAGATCTTCTTTTCTTGACAAAATTAAGGGAAAACAGTTTGATGATGAGAAACTAAGGCGAATCCAAGATAAAGTATTGCGAGGGGAGGCTAAGGAAGCACAAATCGATGAGAAAGGTGTTTTGAGAATCAAGGGAAGGGTATGTGTACCCCGCGTCGATGATTTGATCAACACTATTCTGACAGAGACTCATAGTTCAAGGTATTCTATACATCCGGGTGCAACCAAGATGTATCGTGACCTAAAACAACACTTTTGGTGGAGTAGAATGAAGCGTGATATTGTTGACTTTATTGCCAAGTGTCCAAACTGTCAACAAGTAAAGTATGAACACCAAAGACCTGGAGGAACACTTCAGAGAATGCCCATTCCGGAATGGAAGTGGGAAAGAATTGCAATGGACTTTGTGGTTGGTCTTCCAAGGACAATGGGTAAGTATGACTCCATTTGGGTGATTGTTGATAGGTTAACTAAATCTGCTCATTTCATTCCGGTAAAGGTGACTTACATTGCAGAGAAGTTAGCCAAGATCTATATCTCAGAAATCGTTCGATTGCATGGGGTTCCACTATCCATCATATCAGATAGAGGTACGCAGTTTACTTCAAAGTTTTGAAAAACATTGCATGCGGAATTGGGTACTAGGTTGGACCTTAGTACTACGTTCCATCCTCAGACCGATGGTCAGTCTGAAAGGCCGATTCAAGTGTTGGAGGATATGCTTCGTGCATGTGTGATAGAGTTTGGTGGCCATTGGGACAGCTTCCTACCCTTAGCAGAGTTCTCCTACAATAATAACTATCACTCAAGTATTGATATGGCCCCATTTGAAGCATTGTATGGGAGGAGATGTAGGTCTCCCATTGGTTGGTTTGAGGCATTCGAGGTTAGACCTTGGGGTACTGACCTTTTGAGGGATTCGATAGAGAAAGTGAAGTCTATTCAAGAAAAGATTCTAGCGGCGCAAAGTAGACAAAAAGAATATGCAGATCGAAAGGTTAGAGACTTAGAGTTCATGGAAGGTGAACAAGTCTTGTTGAAGGTTTCGCCAATGAAAGGGGTGATGAGATTTGGTAAGCGAGGTAAACTTAGCCCAAGGTATATTGGTCCATTTGAAGTACTTAAGCGAGTAGGGGAGGTGGCTTATGATTTAACCTTGCTTCCAGGGCTGTCCGGAGTGCATCCGGTATTCCATGTGTCTATGTTGAAAAGATATAATGGGGATGGAAATTACATTATCCGTTGGGATTAAGTTTTGCATGATGAGAATTTGTCTTATGAGGAGGAGCCTGTTGCTATTTTAGATAGAGAAGTTCGCAAGTTGAGGTCAAGAGAGATTGCATCCATCAAGGTGCAATGGAAGAATCGACCGGTTGAAGAAGCCACTTGGGAGAAGGAGGCGGATATGCGAGAAAAATACCCATATCTGTTTACAGATTCAGGTACTCCTTTTCGTCCTTATTTTCCTTCTTGTGATCGTTCGGGGACGAACGATGGGTAAATTGGTATCTAATGTAACGACCTATTTAGTCGTTTTGATCAGCTGATTTTATTTCTGGAAAAACAGGCTGAGACGATGGAACCCACGACGGAACATCATGGGCACGACAGACCGTCGAGGGTGTCTCGTCCCAAAACACTTAGAAATTCTGAAATTTGGTTGCTTAAATCGACTCTCTGAACTTTGCAACGAAATGCTAGGACGGACCGTCAAAGGTGTGACACACCGTCACAGACCTTAGTAGAAATTTGGGTCTCTGAACTTTGCAACGACATGCAGGACGGACCGTCGCAGGCACGACTGCCCGTCACAGGCACGACGGCCCGTCACAGGTTGCGCAATCCCAGTCCGGGTCGGATTTGTTGATACGTTTTAAAGGACGTTTTTGACTATTCTTGCCTTAATTATAAAGTTAGTGGGCTAATGTTAATAAGTCTAATTACTTGGGGGTTAAAAGAGGTAACCTTAAGTTAATTAGTGGGTTATTATTGCCATCTTTTATTCTTAATTATATACTAATTAGGGTAAAAGAAAGAGGGTTTGAATAAAGAAAATAGAAAGAACAAGAGAAAGAGAGAGAAAGTTGAACGAGAAAGAGGATCGATCGAGAGGAAAAAACACAAAGCATGGGAAATCACTTGCTTGATCACGAATCTTCGGTGGAGGTAGGTTATGGTTTTCATGCTTTCATAGTAAACTCTTAATAGAAAATGATATGTATTGGTAGTATTGTAAACTCTGCTATGTGCTTAATTGTATGCATGCATGAACGTGATTATATAATTATGATTATATTAAGCATGATGAAGTTATTGAATTCCAAATCTTGATAAAAACCTAATCTCTTTTTAATGATGATGCCTTGGTAAGGGAGAAGGCTTAATGAACTAAAGTAATGAGATTGATGATGCCTTGGTAAGAGAGAAGGCTTGTCGAATTGATGGAAGGAGATTTAGGGGATCGGGTGTCACGAACCGACACATAGAATTAGGGGATCGGGTATCACGAACTGACACGTAGAATTAGGGGATCGGGTGTCACGTACCGACACATAGAATTAGGGGATCGGGTGTCACGAACCGACACGTAGATTTAGGGAATCGGGTGTCACGAACCAACACGTAGATTTAGGGGATCGGAGTGTCACGTACCGACACAAGAGGATTAATGAATATGAGGGATCGGAGTGTCACGTACCGACACAAGAGGAATAAAGATAATGAATCTTGAAAGATGTTAATATACTCAATCTAATGAACATAATTCCCAAATGAGTATGGCATTGAGGCTTGAGTCCTCAAGCGTGAACTTGACGGTAATTGTTAATGATATAGTACTTGTTGTTGCTACATGTTGAGTATCATGGTTGATTTTATGATATTATTGGTATATATTGATTTCTATTTTGAGTTGGCCGATGATATCTACTCAGTACCTGTGTTTTGTACTGACCCCTACTTTTATGTTCTCTTCTTGTTTATTTGTGGAGTGCAGCAAATGTGCCATCGTCTTCAACTCAACAATAATTCAAGCCAGTCTTACTAGATCGGAAATTCAGGGTGAGCTAATGCTTCTAGCTTGGACTGGATCTTCTTCTTCAAGTCTCGATGCCTTGAACTTCTGGCATGGACTAGCTTCTTATGTAGTTTTAGCTTTTAGAATACTCTTAGTCTAGTCGTTTGTTCGTAGATGTTCTTGTGATGATGACTTCCAGATTTTGAGGAATAATAGATGTTGAATTTTAGAAGTTAATGAATTGGTCTTTATTTAATGAGTTTAAGTCTTCCGCATTACTTTCTGTTGATATTATATTGAAATGTTAAGGTTAGATTGGTTGATTCGCTCACATAGGAGGGTAAGTGTGGGTGTCAGTCGCGGCCCGAATTTGGATCGTGACAGTTTTTCTTGTAGTTGTCGGTTTGTGTAAATTTTTCTTAATTGAGTTTTGTATATTGTTACGTCTTATCCCCAATCGTATGAGTTATATTATTCGTAAATACTTAAGGACATACTTTATTGGGTCTTTTCAACTTCCATTTATCAGCTTTTTGTTTTTTATATATGTTTTAACATTTAAGTTGCAACCTTATCGGTTTGCTAGCTCTCTTTATGTTAGGATGACATAGTCGCCGTAATAATTATAAGTTGAAATAATTTCAACTATGTATTCTTCTAGAATCCTTTCAAAATAATTTATTGGAGTAATGGATATAAAAAAATTCATATCATTTTAGGTAAAAGTTTAACAAAGACATAGAACTAAAGTTATCTTTGCATTTGGACATTTCAACTTTTTCTATATAAATTCCTTCCATCCTTCATTATTACTTACTAAAAACTACTCTTCAAACTTAAATCATGTAAAAAATATAATAAAATGTAATAGTTAAGCTTCATTTTGTTTATATTTTAGTAAAATATAAATAAGGAAGATAATTCTACATACTATTTGAGGTATATTATTCTCTAGTAACATTACGGCGTTTTAATTTTGTTTTAATATTGTTGCAACATATATTTTGTCATGGAAAATTATCTTTTCGTTTTAAATTTTGGGAACAATTGCACATGCATATCTTACTAACATCCATGTAAGTTTAGGAGGATTGAAATACTTGATAGGGATATACGTGCAACACACGCTCCCATATACATATTTGATTATCTTGAAATAAATAATTCATTTGAGTTTCACCAATTTGCAACACCAAAAAAGAGTTTTTTTTAGTTTATGAGATGTTTCAATTCTCATTGAAGAAGGCAAACAGGTAAATTTTCCTTTTGATTTAATTATTTTTTATGATTATTTGTAACAGTGGTGTCTGGGTAAGATTTTGAGTATTCCATCTCCCCAAAGGAGTATTCACCATTATTAAGATGTACAGATTCAATTTTTAAAAGGCTTTTTGACATTACATCCATTTCATTTTCAATTGTTGGTCGATATCTATTACGTTTTGTATTTATAATTAATTTTTAGACTAAAATTATCCTATGGAATATATATATATACATTCTTTTACCTTTTTTCGAGAGTACCTATGATTTTTTCCGATTCCATTAATAATTCTAATCCACAATATTTGTGTTCATGTAAAGGGTGCTTACCATCCTAGTATTATCTGTGAAATTAATGTTAGTATTTTGGAGGTATAAAAAATATCTTAAATATTTAATAGAACTTTCTATATTTTTTTAGGCTAATATCTTTAATATTAGATATTTGAGGCAGACATGTGCTTAAGAGATTAGAATAGTCTAGATTCTTCGTATTTTGATTTTGTGGTTAACGGAGAATTTATGGGACACAAGTGATACGTTATCAATTGTGTAAACCTCCTTCTATTCTGAGTGAATTGGTTGACATTATTTCTTTCTGTGCTTTGTGCTCTCATATTTTTATATTGATTTGTTCATATCTTTCGTGGATGTAGGTAAATTGATGAAACAAAATAGCTATTTGTGTCTTTTGATATATATCTCCATTGTCTTCTTATTCGTGGTCTTGTAAAGTTTGATTTGTTAGAATCTGCATGACGCCTAATTATTTGGTAATGACAACTAGTATAAGAGCCCATCTTGAGACAAGTTGTGCAAAAGTGTGAGTAGATTGTTAACTTCCATGCAGAGACTACGCCAAAGCATCTATATTTGTTACAACTCAACCTTTACAATAAGGTTGTTGTCTCAGATGAGAATAGATGAGCTTCTTTCTTCTTGGAGTTGTCGGTTATGTGTAAGTTTTGCATAATTGAATTTTGTATGTAGTTTTTGATATTGTTAGATCTTATCCCCTACCATCTGAGTTATAGTATTCATAGATACTTGTGAACAATTTTTTGGGTCTTTTTTCTTCCTTTTATAACCTTGTAGGTTTGTTGTATATATATTTCTCTCTTATGTTATAGCCTTAACGGATTTCTAGCTCTTTATAAGTTAGGATGAAATTGTCTCCCTAACAATTTATTAGTTAAAATTATTTTAAAAATGCATTCTTCTCAAGCCTTTAAAAACAATTTATTGGAGTAATGAACATAGAAAAATTCACGTCATTTTATGTAAAAGTTTATAATTAAGACATAGAACTAAAGTTATGTTTGCCTTTGGACATTTCAATTTATTGTGTATGAATTCCTTTCATCCTTCATTATTACTGCTAAAAATTGTTCCTAAACTAAAATCATGTAAAAAAATATTTAAAATGTCATAGTTAAACTTCATTTTGTTCATATTTTAGTAAAATATAAATCAACAAAATTATTCTACTTACTATTTGAGGTTTTGTTATCCAATAACATTATGGTATCTTTTGCAATTGATATTTATTGTTGCAACATATATTTTCTCATGGAAAAATATACTGTCATTTTCAAATTGATGAATGATAACGCTCAAACATACTTCTCAATAATAAGTAAAACGATCGTATTTAGTAAAGAACCCAACTAATGAGGTTGGGATCGTTCCCACGAGGAATATAATTCAGACTTAACTTCTATCTATTATACTATTATTTAGTCAATTTTTCCATAGAAAGCGAAGAAAATAAAAGGGGGGGTTTTATTTCTAGATGAATGAAAATATTTAGCTAAATTAAAGTAGACAACTAACAGATTCACATGTTTGAGTTTAATCAATTAATAAAAGCAACAAAGGTTTCTATGTTCCCCACAGGTTTCTAACTTGATAATTCTAACTATAACAATTCCTTGCTAGTATCTTGCATGCAAAGTGATAAGTTATTATTTCTAAATTCTTTGTCTGGAATCTAGAAAATTTCACTCCGCATCTTGGTGAGGCTACGTGTGTTGCTATACCAACCCTTACCTTTACCTCATATTAAGCATTGTATTCGATATTTGACTAAGTTATTACCTCGTACCAATCAGTATTATCCTATTAGATAGTATACAATAAATCTATGTTGATAACTGTTTTCCTATTATCTACCTCCTTGGTCCAGCAAGTAGCATTAAGGAGAATTCTAACATTGGTCATCCGTTAAAAAGACTTTTAAGCTAAAGAATTATCAAAACATGCAAGACACTATTCTAGAATTGTTATTTTAATTATATTTTATCTAACTATTCAACGATGGTTCCCACAACCCTGGCTATGGAGTTTAGTTACCCATAATCATAATCACAATATTCATGTATATAATATAAGAATTCATGCACTAACTTCAATGAGAAAGAATAAAATACAGAAATTTACTTGATTAATTGAAAAAAAACCAACAATCAACTCCAAATAATAGTGTAACAATCCAAAGTCTACTTATAAAAATAATATCTCAACAAAGATCTAACACAAAATTGTCTAATAACCAAGAGTTTAACCCCAAAAATGAGGTTTTTCGAACTATTTATAAAAAAAACCTAATCAAAGGACTCTATTTGTTTAAAATCTGTCATAACACGGTAGGGTCGACGGACCTCGCGACGAGTCGTCTTGGTCACGACTGACAGTCATGGACTCCGTCATCTCATACTTTTCAAATTGTTCTGTTTCTCTCTTCATTACCCTCGACGGCAAGTATGACAGATTGTCACAGGCACAACGGTCCATCGAGGGTGTCCGTTCCATAACACTTAAACTCTCGAAAGTTGGGTACTAGGACTACTTCTTTGATCATCACGACGAATCAGCAGGATAGACCTTCATGGATACGATGGTCCGTCACGCACTTCGGAACCCACACTTGGTCAGACTTCCCCATCTTTCTTCAGCAGCTTTACTACGATGCCACCTACGGATTGTCATAAGCTCCGTAGGTGGTACTTTTCTGCATTTCTTGCTCTAAAACATCCACTTTCATCTTTAGACAGATTTTACAAATAAAGAGAAACTTACATAAAAATTAACACAAAAAGGCTTTTGGACACACACTAAACTTAAGGAAAAAGCATTAAAAATGTCGTGAAACCACAATATATCAACGAACACTTGCAGATGCATGTATTATTTAAATTCATGTTATTTTAGGAAGCTGGAAAGACATGGTAGGGATACACGCAACGTGCATTTCCATATACATATTGATTATCTTGACATAATTATTGATCGAAGTTTTCACTAGTTTGAAAATTATTATTTTTTAAGTCTATATGATTCTTCTATTCTCCTTGATGAAGACAAATTAATAAAATTTCATTTTGACTTGATTATTTTTTATTATTATTAGTAACAATGGTGCCTGAATAAGATTTTGTGTATGTCATCTCGCTATAAGATTTATGGATTCTATTTTTAAACGTTTTTTCACATTAAATCCATTTTTATAAAATTGTGGGTCCTTATCTATTATTTGTTGCATTTGTAATTAATTTTTAGGCCAAAATTATGTTTTGGTTCTTTTCGTGATTTTCAAGAGTTCACATGATTTTTTATAGTTCCGTTAACAACTTTAATCCACAAAATTTGTGTTGATGTGAAGTGTGCTTATTATCCTAGAAGTATCAGTGAAAATTAAAGTTGATTTTTGGAGGTATAAAAAAATCTTTTTCTAGAATTTTGTAGAGTAATATTTTTTAATTTTTTATTTATGAAAAATATAGATAGTATAGACTATGAGATATTGGAGGGAGATACTACGTATTACAGTAGTCTACATTCTTAGGTTTTAGAAATTGTGGTTAAGGGAGAATTTGTGGGACACAAGATATGTGTGAACCTCCTTTTATTCTGCGTGAATTATTTGAGGTTATTATTCTCTAGGTATTGCACTCTTATACTTTTATAGTGAGTTATTCATCTCCTTTCTGGGTGTAGGTCAGTTGATGAACCACATCAAATCTTTGTGTGTTTTGGTACTTTTTCCTTTGTCTTCTCACTCGGTGGTCTTTCAAAGTTTTCTTTGTTTGATTCTGAATGGCACCTGATTATTCAGTCATGACAACTAGTGTTAGAGCCTAGCTTAAGCAAAGTTGTGCAAAAGTGTGATCAGATTGTGAGATTCCATGTCGAGACTACGCCAAAGCAGAGATTATTATTACAACTTGATCATTACAATAACGTTATTGTCTCATATGAGGATAGGTGAGCTTCTTCATTCATGGAGTTGTTATGTGTAAGTTTTCCATAATTCAATTTTTATGTAGTTTAGTATTTTGTTAGGTCTTATCCTCAACCATATGAGTTATAGTATTCGAATATAATTGTGGATATACTTTGTAAGGTCTTTTCAACTATCATTTATAACCTTGTTGGTTAGCTGTGTATATATCACGACCCGAGTCTAAACCCTAGCCATGGACGGTACGCAAAGACCATTGTTGTCCTCCAAGTGAACCATTATCCTGGTTGACTACAAGTGAAAGCATAAATAAGCATGCAAAAGCTTAAAACTGAAAAATAAATTCAATAAACTCAACTTTACAGAGCTTCAACTCAAAAGAAATCTATGAAAAATAAAGTATATTCAACTCGTCATAAAATAGACAACTTATGTCTATGAAACTATTAATAAAATAAATGATACATACTTGTCAACTATACTACCTATCTATGATGCCTCTATATGACAAATATTGAAGTCGGGATAAGACCCACGACATCATCACTAAATCAAAAAGTTAGCTAAATCATCTTAAAGCAAGATTGATCATTATATCTAATTTGAACTCTCGAATGTATCAACGAACCTCTTCTTGATGATCATGAGTTCCTTTGTCTACATCATTAAAAGATGCAGGCAAAATAACTGAATATGTGATATGTACGAGCATATAAGGGGAATTACAAAGCATAACATAAACTTGAGTTTGATAAAAATGAAAGCATAACTTTTCTCAAACTTACCAAACTCAAAGAATATTCAAGGATAATATACTCAACTTCAATGATATGATACTCGACTTGAAATATTCAACTCATGATTATCAAGGATAATGCACTAGTGAAAGATGCAAAATATGGAAAAATTTATAAAACCGTAAAAACAACTTAGTTCATTAAAGAAATTTCAATAACAAACTAAACTTTACATATAAAATAAAGTAATTAAGGTTATGTAGGAGTTTCTAGACCCGACAATCACCACATTGAGTCTAAGCGATGATACAACGTCTTGCCCACGTTGTCAGAATTGTCCTATACTTTATTCTCATATAGAACTACTTAACTCAGTAGATCCACTACCTTAGGATAAATGAATTTTAAGGAGTCATCTAAAAAGTATGATCCTTTACTACACATGATGGCTACATGGTTCATGGAGATGTGAGTTATCTAAACTCGCATTCCCATATCTTGGCTCAATACTGCTTCAAAAATATACTTAGTTTATATGATTGTAAAAACAAAACTCTTTTATTTGGTTGTAGAAAAGTACTCAAAACTTTGCTTAAAATCTCTCCTGAAATCGATAATCGTTTTCTTGCTCAAATGTGAAAACATTTTAAAACTCTTTTTGTAATCTCAATTTCTTCTCATCTTAAATGTAAAAAACAATTTACTCTTGGGAATAAAGTTCCCATGTAATCTTTGATTAAGTGAACTTTACTCAATACAAGTCTTATGTCTTAAAACAAAATTAAAAACGTTTGTGAAAGAATTTTTAAAACTTTATAACCTTCTCTTTGACTTGCTCCTTAGCTTCTAGACTCGACTCCTAAATTTTCTTAAATGGATGTACGGATTATGTATGAGAATGAGAAGAGTCATAAACATGAGTTCCTTATTGATATTTTAGCCCTTGAGTCGAATCATTCATGCTCATTGTTTATGCATGAACTCTATCAGTTGAGAGTAGAGTTCAAGGAAATCTTTGAGTTCAGTTGTAAATCCTTTGACATCAACTATCAATTTGATCTAAGTTGTAGGAAGGATGTATGAGAATGATAAGAGTTGTATACATGAGTTCCTTATTGATATTTTAGCCCTTGAGTCGAGTTGTTCATGCTCATTTTTTCCTTATGAACGCTATCAAATGAGTACCTTTCAGAAGAGTAGTATCTTAAATTTATAAGTCTTGAGTATTGAGTTCCTAATCCCCTTAGTTTATATTCATAACAATGCTACTATAACATGTTATCCATGAAGTTCTTGAGTGATATTTATCTTGCCTATAATTCTCCACATACTCTAAGTCATACAATCTTGAGATGAGAAGTGTTTTGGAGTTCTTGAGTTGAGTAGTTCATGCTAATAATTCAGCACAAACCCTGCAAGTTGAACATCATGAAATAATCCATAAGGATTCATAATTGAACTCAAACATTTCCTGGACCTCTACTCCTAACTTTCTCTTGAATGTAAATTATGAATTTAAGATTATGGTTCATGATATCAAGGATCTCATGATGACTAAGTAGACTCATGAATACATTCTCCTCACTCTCACACTCAATTGCTATAGTCTTGGAATGTCAAGAACGTGAAGCACCCCCTATAAAGGACACGACGTACTTGACCTCTGGGAGGTCTTGTACAAGACCATAGACATCATTCATTGCATATAAATAAAAATTAGCACGGAACAAAAAATTTTCCTTCAAAACATAATGTCGAAGTCATTACATAAAAAAGAAGTCTTTCTAACATATATCACTAAAACTGTCTATGACAACATGAGAATAAATGTCTTGGGACACAGCCCACAAAAGTCTAAACATAGTAAAAAACATAAAAACAACATAGGGTGGTGTCCTTGGATGCTATCAGGAGTCACCAATCTTCACCTCTTGAAAACCTTGGAAACTCTACCCTTCGAAGAAACTCAATATCATCAAGACCCTACATTGGATTAGAATCTATGCAAAATATGTGTTAGTACGAAATGTACGAAGTATGGAAACTATCATACAAAATATAAGATATATCAAAGGATTAGTCCACAATAGATATAATCATAATAGATAATAGCAAAACATAATCATGAATATATTATAAGAATAATAAATCATAAAAAAGCATATGTAAGTTCATACTTAAGACATTATCCTTCTTACTCAAATGAACTACTTCACATGCCACCTCCAAGTATATTTATGTAAGGTTAAGGTAGAATGTCATACTACTATCAAATCTTTGGTCATTCTTGATCATAATCCACTCTCATAATTAAGACCTAAGGTCTTAATAACATATGGGCACTATGCCCCTAGATCACCTCAAGGCACAATTGTGCAGTGCATGTGAGGTATCACTTTCTATCTCACACACTAAGCACATCATGAAGTCAGCCTATCCTCTTATATTAACTATAGGTGTCCCTAGTAGACTTACTTCACATTGACAAGGAACTATCATCTTAAGTCATTATGGAAAAAAACCATAACCACTATCCAAGCTATACATGCATCTCATACGGGTAATATAATAGGTAGCTTCAATTCATACTTGTGCCATGTATAAATGACATCCCATACTACCATCCACACTAAGTACTTCTCTAGGATAACCTAATCAAAGCTTACTTATCTTTCACACTTGTCTGTTAAGCTTAACATACTAATATAATAGACCTACTATCATGGAGAACATCATAAAATACAACCCAAGCTAACAAGAAAGGACACACAATTACCAACCTACCCACCATCCATGCAATCATGTAGATGAAAGCTAACCATAGGGGAGCATGAATCCTTAACCCTAAGCTACCATAAGAAACTTATCTCAAGCTATTCCATAAAACACAGATTGCATACAAATTAAGATAACATTAGGAGAGTATAGGCCTTTCCTCTAAAGATAAAATGAAATGGCATTGGTCGAACCAAGTCAAGCTATCATGATAAACTATCCTTGGAAAACAAGACCAAGCTAAACATAATAGGTCTTGATTCCTCTATAGCAAGCTACCATGAGATTGATCACCTCAAGCTACCATGATAAATTAAACTCAATCTTCCATGAGATCTCTTATCTTAAGCTATCAGATCTTGGTCCTATTTAACAAGTAAATTACAAAAGAATTGACTATTGAATACAACTTCAAGATTTTCTAGTCTATCATGCCTTCATTCAGTTTTGGTTGTTAGGTCAACCTAGAGTCCATCTATGTGAGATAACTTGCTTCCCCTAGCTTATTCATGTATAAGTATACCATAGAATTATAAAAACTCATCACTATCCCCTAATAATGATTTCACCCCCAAAGCCCTAACAACAATGATATACAAACCATATAATAAAAGGTAACTTCATTCTATCATGATCCATGTCCAGTTACAAGTTATTTCATACAATTTGATCATTAGAACTTAATTCTAATCATACCTAGTAAAATAAGTTCAATTCCCACTTTAAAATTCAAGATCCTCCTTAATAAATTTGGCCTCGTTAAGTTCATAGCTAGGTAATCCTATTATCATAAATTAGCATAGCATACAATTGAATCAAGAAGAATAACGTAGAACCATTAATCTTGCCTCTATTGGCCTAAAACCACCATGACCACCTTTATCATAAAAACTATAATTCACCATGAAAACATCATGAAAATATCACATAATCATCATACACACATAATTGAATGCTACCGACTTAATTGCAATTACAATCAAGTCTTACCCACAATGCAATCACAATCGTCTCTAGATTGGGGTCTTTTGGATTTATAATTGAGGGACACTAAGGGAACTACATGAATGAAAGAATCCATGGATTAATAATCTTAACATACCTAAGATTAGAGCCTTAACCAATCTTGAATCCTTTGTGAATTTCGTCAATGGAATGACAGCTCTGTTCTGCAGGTCTATCGTTTGCGTCACAAACCACATATTTTGTGGTCTTAGATCCCACTTTTAAGTGTTGAGGAACGTACCCATTAATTAGAATAGAACAATGAACAGACTGTCGTTTGGGAGACCATCGTTGGGACACTGCTAGCTTTTGGGTTCTCCTCAATGACCTTTAGGGTGGTCCTTGGGGATTTGTTTCTGAACATTTTTAACCTAATTACGTCCATCTACATGTTAAGAACCTTTCCTATCAATTTTAACTCCATACACAACTTAAAACACCATGATAAATATTGTGGAATAGTGGAACATACATACGACTAGTTAGTGGACTTCTTGGTAGTCCTTAAACATTTGATTGCCAAAATCCTCAAACATCTAATGCAGTAAATCACAATTTTTCGACCTAATAAGCACATGACACACTAGTTAGACTCTATTTTGACCTAATTTGTTTTAGGGTCCTTACAATATCCCCCACTTGGGAAACATTTGTCCTCGAATTACACCTTCCTAAACACTTTTTTATGGGACCAACCCTTGACTAGTAGCCTATTGTACATGCATTATTCCTAAATTCACATACCCAAATCAAGGAATAAATTATTTCCATTATAATCATAGTTGTCTTTAATTATATAAAAGACCTGGAGCAATATCTCCACTATCCCCCACTTTGGTGTAAGCCACACGTGTCTTTTAAATTCAAATTTAGCATAATAAGAAAAATATCATTATCAACAAGGAAAATCATAGTCATAAGAAACTCTGGAAATTATCATAAACCATTAAAGAAACACATAGAAGAAAGGGATATATGAAGATCATTATTGATCACCCCTTGATCGGAGAGCATAGAACTTATTCCTCTTTGGAGGACCATCTTCCACATTACAAGGAGCAACTTGCTTGCCTTTCCTCACATTAGATGTTTCCAGAGGGAAATCCTTCATCATGTGGTCAATCTTACCACACCAATGGCAACGTTCCTTACCAGCAAAACATTTGTTAGGGTTTTGCCTATATTTTTTTTTACCTTATTTGAAGTGTATTTTTTCGTTAAAGAAAAGAGAAAAAATTACCAAAAATACTATTAATTTTTCTAGTGGAAAATATAATATTCTTCCATATTGGGTTTATTTTTTCCTTGAAGAAAAAAATTAGGATATCTAAAAATTGACAACCCCTCTTCTCATATAAAAAAATACAACAATAGCATCACAATGTAGTCGTTTAAGATACTTTTGTTTATGGGGAGATTTTCCTTTAATAGTTTTACTATTTCTTTATATATTAGATTTCATATGGAGACCAATTAGTCAAACCATATCATTAAATTTTTCTTTTAGTATAAGTTTTTGTCATCTTATTTATCAACCATATGATTTGCAATTGTAGGCTTCCCTATGACGCCATAATAACCCTTCATATCCCCAAAAGAGGTATTATACTACATAATTCAACGATCTTATGACCAAAAAAGTTGTATCTGAGCACATGGTTCAAAGATCCAATGGTTCAACGATCGAATGCTTAAATGAGGTTAAAGGCAGAATAAAATGGATTCAAATGAATTTGCATTCAACGTGATGTTAGTCAATATTTTTTGTGTTACTACATGTGGAGAAATTTTATAAATATATTTTCATCCACCTTGATATTCTATCCTTAAAAAAAAAGTTAAATTTTAACCCCAACAATCTTTTAGAGCTCGAGCTCCACTTTTAACTAATGCATCTTATTTTTAACGCATGAGCTCCACTTTAAACTCATGCATTTTACTTTTAATGCATGAGTTCAACTTTAAACTCATGCATATTACTTTTAACGCATGATCTCCACTTTCAACCCTTATCATAACTTTTCACACAGGTCTCCTATCGTTAACCCATATCAATTTTGAATCATAGCAAGTAGAAGTGATATATAAAGATTATATGAAGAAAGAGAAGGAATATTATTATGCCAGAAAACTCAAGCAAAAAGGGGAGATTTGTTAGGATTTTGCCCTGATTTTCTTATCTTATTTATAGTTTATTTTTTTTTACTAAAAGAAAAGAGAAAATATTACCAAAAAAGTTTTTACTTATTCTTAATAAAAATATATTATTCTTCCATATTTGGTTTATTTTTTTCTTCGAGGAAAAGTTGTGAGATCTATAAATTGATAACCCCTCATCTCATATCAAGATTACAACTAGAGCATCCACAATGTAGTTGTTTAAGCTACTTTTGTTTACGGGGAGGTTTTCTGTCAATAGTTTTAATAATTTCTTGTATATTAGTTTTCATTTGAAGACCAATTAGTCAAAAAATATAATAATATTTTGGTTTTAGTATATGTTTTTGTCATCTAATTCATCAACCATATGATTTGCAATTATAAGCTTCCGTATGATGCAATAATAACCCTTCATATACCAAAAAAGTCATATCATAGCACACGGTTCAACGATCATATGACTAAACAACACCTACCCTCATATCTCTTACCACACCTAGGGTAAGTAGGTCATCAATACTCATTGCTCTTCCATTGAGACCTAGGGTTAGACAACCTCTCATATTCATACAACGGAGAATTAGAATGACGTTGTCTGGAAAGCTTTTGTCGATTTTTAGAACAACCATATCCATCAGACCTATCATTGTCCATCCTTCTTCTATTTTTATATTTCTTAAGTTTGGATTCTTGTATTTGTTTAGAAAACACCAATAGTGAGTAGATATCAATATCATCAACAAGCGTTTTAATACCAATCTTGGAGCATACTTAGAAAAAAAGTAAATTTCAAAGCGTACTCCTTAACACTCAAATTGCGTTGCTTGAGGTTTATGAATTCCTCCAACTTAGCCTCTCTTAATTCAATTGAAAATATCTTCTCAAGAAAATAAAACATAATGGTTTCCCACTCTGTGGGATCCACCCGTAACGTCCTTGAATCCTTTATTGTTCATACAAAACTTCAGCCACATCTTTAAATTGATAATGGGCTATTTGCGCTTTCTCCATATAAGTTAATCGCATAATAGCAAGAGTCTTATAGACCTTATCTATTAAACCATTTGGATCTTCCTCCACCTTGGAACCACTAATATCCGGAGGGTTCATCCTCAAAAAACTCCCAAATTCTATGAGCAATAATTCCCGCTATAGGGATTTCCACCACCTTCCTATTGGCTTAAGTCATTAAGGTTTGAGAAAACAAGTTCACAGAAGTCTTAATCTCTTCTAGAGTGACATTCCCCACTTTTGGACCATTGGTAACATCAGGACGATCTTGACCGCCTTTAGGAGGAATCTCTTGGTCCTCATTGCAACCTCCTTCCATCTAGCATTATCCCTATTGTTATCTATAATCTGTACAACATCATTTGAAAACATAATAAAAAGGCCCTACTAAAGCCAAACTCTATGGAACGACTTGGAGAAAGAAGAAATGGAACATTCCGAAGCATCCCATAGCTTCCTACACATAGATGTGTTGTGACTCACACCGATGGATAATACTACTAAACATAATTTTATGAATTCCTAAGACTATTTCATAGCCTTAAGTCGTGATACCAAGTTTGTCACAACTGGGGAGCACTCCCTAGAAGTGACACGGCGTACTTGACCTCTCAAAGGTCTTGTACAAGCCCTTAGACATCATTCATTTGCATATATATGAAAACTAGCACAAAATTAAAACATTTTCTTCAAAACATAATGCAAAAGTCATTTCAAAAAACGAAAGTCTTTCAAACATGTCTCAAAAACCATATATGAAAACATGATTACTAATGTCTTGGGATGGAGGCCTCAAAACTCTGAACATAGTAAAGAACATAAAAGACAACATAGGGGTACTTTCCTCGGATGTAATGAGGACTAACCAATTTTCACTTCATGAAAGTCTTAGAAACTCTACCCTTCAAATAAACTCAATCTCCTCAATACCTACATTGGATTATAATGTAGGCAAAATATGTGTTAGTATTAAATATATCAAATATGGAAACAATCATACAAAACATAAGATATCACAAAGAGTTATTCAACAATAGACATAATCATAAGAGATAATATCATAACATAATCATGAATAACATAAGAATAATAAATTATCATAAAGAATATATAAGTCCATACTTAAGTTGTTGTCCTTCTTACTGAAATGAACTACTTCCTAAGCCACCTGAATGTATACTTGTGCAAGGCTATGGTAGAATCTTATATTACGACAAAAGCTACGTACCTCTCTTTGGTCATTATTTATCATAATCCACTCTCATAATAAAGACCTGAGTTCTTCATAACATATGGTAATTGTGTCCCCAGATCACCTGAAAGCACAATTGTGCAATGCATGTGAGGCATCACATTCTAACTTAGACACTAAGCATATCTTGAAGTCACCCAATCCTCTTTTATCAACTATAGGTGTCCCTAGTAGACCTAATTCACATTAAAAAGGAACTTTCATATTAAGTCAATCATTTCATGCAAAGCAATCATAACCACTACCCTAGCAAAGCATGCATCTCATAGGGGTCATATTGTCATCTATAATAAGTACTTATCTTGGCTAACCTAATCAAAACTAATTTATCTTGCACTCTTGTATATTAAGCTTATCATACTAACAAAATAGACGTACTATTATGGAGAGTATCATATATAACATGTGATCCAAGCTAACAAAGAAGGGTACACAAGTAAAAACATAATCACCATGCAACCAATCATGTATATTCAAGTTAACCATAGGTGAACATGAATCCTTAACCCTAAGATACCATGATAAACCTATCTCAAGCTATTCCATGAAACAGACCTTGTGTGCAAATCAAGCTACCATTAGTAGAGTATATGCCTTTCCCCTGAAGTTACCACGAAATGTTTCATGCAAAACCAAATCTATCTATAATAATAAAGTATCATTGCAACACAATAAAAGGCTACACATGGTAGGGATTAATTCCTCCATCACAAGCTACCATGCGATGCATCACCTCAAGCTTCCATGAGAAATTCAAACGTATCAATCTATCACTTCTTGGTCTTATCATCCAAAGATAATTATACAAGAAGTGACTATTCAATACAACTTGAAGTTATTCTTGTCTATTATGCCTTGATTAATTTTAGGTTCTTAGGTCGACCTAGAATTCATCTATGGTAGAGAACTTGCTTCCCTAGCTTATTCATATCTAAGTATAAAGGATAAGTATAAAAGCTCATAACAATAGCCCTAATAACACTGCTATACAAACCCTATAATCAGCGCTAACTTCATTGTATCAGGATCCAAATGCAATCGCAAGTTATTTCATACCATTTTATTATTAAAGGTAATTCTCAAATAAGGTCAATTCAAACTTTAAAATTCAAGGTCTTCCTTAATAAATTAGGACTATTTTAATTCTATCTAGGTGATCCAATTGTGATCAATTATCATAGCATACAGTTGAATTAGGAATATCAACTTAGGACCTTTAATTTTGCCTCTATTGGCCTAAACCAACCATGGCCACCTTCATCATTAAATATGTCGTATCACCATGAAAACCTAATTGAAACATCAGATAATAATCAAAAGAACATAATTTAATGTGACCCACTAGATGGTGATCACAATCAAGTATTACCTACAATGCAATCACAACCCTCTCTAGATTTGACACTTTTGAATTCATAATTGAGGTAAAATAGAGGGACTCCATGAATG
Organism: Solanum lycopersicum; assembly: GCF_036512215.1. Classification (NCBI taxonomy): domain Eukaryota; kingdom Viridiplantae; phylum Streptophyta; class Magnoliopsida; order Solanales; family Solanaceae; genus Solanum; species Solanum lycopersicum. The sequence continues at coordinate 48,500,474 of NC_090811.1, forward strand.
GAAGAATCTATGGATGAATAAGCTTCATGTAACTTATATTAGAGCCTTTAACTAGATTTAATCCTCGGTAAATTTTTTCCTAGAAGGTCCTCCAATTTCTCTTTGTCTTCTATGGTGTTCTAGAGAGAGTGTTAGGAGAAAGATGTTTTGATTTGGAGTATCGAGTCTAAATGAATATTTTATTGTTTAAATACATTAAATATTCCAAAAACCACCTAAAATAAAGCTCCCATTCATTTATTTGTTAAAATAAAAAGGGCGGGGGTGAATAGAATAACTGTTTAGTCAACTTCATAAGTGTAGTAGTAGATCCTTGCAAATTAGTTCAACAGAATATAAGGAAGTAATATGCTGAAAAATAAAATGGACACAGAAAGTTTTATAATGGTTCGGATCAACAATGTGGTGCCTTGTATAGTCCGCTTAGGTTTAAAGGGTTTCCTTAAGATCTCAATCAACTTTGTTTACAGAATAAGTAGTCTTTCAATCATGTCTGATGTGAAAAACTTATCTTCTAAACTTGACAATGCCCTTACTTGTATAACCTACTCTCAAAATAATTCCTTCTCTTCTTCATTTACAATTGTTAACGTGTACAAATCTTAATAAATGATGAAAGAAGATTACAAATATGTTTATGTGAAGTTGCGTACTTCACATTACTGATTGAGAGGGTTTAAATAGTGATTTCTCTTGTAAGAAATTACAGTGCGTTTGAATCAAGGATCTTTGATTGTTATCCTTGATTCTCTGTTTGATGATTTGCTTAATCATGTACATATTAGATATATGCATGACAAATCATTTCTTTCCTTTGTTTCATTGCCTTTAGTCTTGATTTAATCTGGTATATTGATTTTATTTCCTCATTATGAGTTAGATTTCTTGGTTCTGTGACTAATTGGTCTTCCCCATTTTAATTGAGAGAACTTCTTTGTCTACGTTCTTTCGATTGTTGCAAGCATATTTTCTTTCCATGTCAATTGGATTTCATCTCGACTCCGTGATTCCTGCATTCTGAATTGTGTACTTACTTTTGCAACAGAATCTCAACATGATTCTATGATTCCTATAGTCTAAATTATGTACTTTCGTGTCCAAATAGAACTCAACTTGATTCCATGATTCTTGCAATCTTGCATGATAGCTATTGTGTTTCTTTCCAGCATCATGTGATTAGTTAGTGAGTGTATTTTTCATTATTAAAATATGCTACGGTAAATGGGGTTAACAAATTCACCCTTTTTTATAAAGACAACTAAGGCCAAATAAGGAGATGAGGAGAAATTTCCTTGAAATACCGATATCCATGTTTTGGTTTGGCTCCCCCCGAATAGAGTGCCTCTTGGGATCGGTCCCCCCTTGAATTCAGTGCCTCTTAGGTTAGGCAATCTCCTGGATAGTAGCACAATAGTCTCCCCTTTGACTTGATCGAAAAGGTAAATGGAACAAACAAAAAAGTGATATATATACTAAAGATAAATAGTAGGAAGTCTAGGAGCCTTCAATATACAGTCAATGTTTAAATAGGGAAACAACCCTATATAAAGATCTCCATAACTAAAATCATAAGAGGACGATCACCAATAGATTAGCTCTTAGAACCCTGAAAATTCTCTAGAGAGTTAATCACTCTCTCACTGAAGGGGTTTTAAGAACATTTCACATTCCTGGAGAGACTGGAGTAAGAGTTCTGAACAGTGATGGCCTATTCATTGTTAGAAAAGTAGAATCCCCCTTTCAATAAGTCGACTTGCCGAATAAGTTATTGACAGTAGCAAGACACTCATGCTTAATACCTGTCATTTAAATAGGAGCCTTACCGATATTTGTGCTGGTATCCATCTGGAGGCGAAATACCTTTTCAACCACATCATGAAGAGACTCTAGTCCGTGTTCCTTAGGCACGATACAATTTTTTTGAGTTCCTTGGCATCCTTGAGAAGAAGAGCAGTAGAGTTTGCAGAGATATTTTTTGTTTCACTGTTTCCATTTCTCTCGGACAGAGTTTTTGTGTAACCCATTTGTTTCCTCTCTCTACATAAAGCATGCTTTAAAACGTCCGTGATTCATAAGTGAAGTATATCACCATAGGCTTGTACATGCAAAGATCAATGAGGCGATCCACAATTATTCGAGATATCAGCAATCCAAAGGGTAAACCTGTAGAGGGGTTTGTATCCTCAAAACATTCCCACATATATTCTTTAAATTATTGCGCCCAGTTGATTCTATAATTATTAAGTAGGCCGTAGAGAATAAATACATCCCTATTTGAGATGTTGCCCATTAAGACTTTCCTATGCAGCAGGGTAGTTGCAACAATATGGGCCAACATGTGATTTTCAACGTAGAGAGCCAGCGGACCAAAATTAGACAGAGAGGACTCAGGTTCAGCCATAAAAGCTTTAGCCTCTTCTAGGATTAAATCAAAATCATCGGGCCACGTACCATTCATGTACTTAATAACACTAAAAACATTGTACCAAAGATGTCTCCAAACAGTGGTTCACTGATAACAAGACGATTTCCTAAGACTCAAGTTTCTAACTTTCCACTATTACTTGATATACAGAGATTAACATAAAAATCCTAACAGCTTGGTCAAAAACATCAATACCTGTGATAGAAAAAACCCGATAATTTTAAAGCATTAAGAAAGGGGCTCACAGGACAGGTTGAATTATTCAAACTAGTTGAGATTAACCACTAGTGTTGACACGACAAGGCAATTTAGGAACCTTTCATACTTGTTCTTCTGATCTAGTCAATAGAACCAATGCATATCGTCAGGAGAGAGTCTTAGAAAGCTTGGGTTTTGACTTCTTAGATTTCATTGCGCATGAGGCAGTTAGTTTACCATTTGCTGATACAAGTGAGGTTTCACGTGATTCATCAAATTAATAAGAGGTTAGGGAGAGAATATCAGGAGAGAGGGAAGAGTTGGGGACCTAGTTTTTAGAGAGGACATTGAGCGAGTATTAGTCATGATAGAGGTAAAGAAGAGAGAGAAGTGGAAAGGATGAAGTGGAGAAGTCAGAAGGAAAAGAGAAAAGAGGGAGGGTTTTATGTGAGAACGGGAGAAAAGTGCGTATAGAAAGAGACAAAAAAGGAACAAAAAGACGGTTAAGGGAAAAAAACAGGCAGAGCAAACTAAACAAGGAAAAATAATATTAGTCCTGACATAAAAAATAATAACAACTAAAATACCATAATAAGCAAATTAAAATAAGTATGCTAAGGACATTTAGGAGGGAAAAGTAGTGGTACCCATTCTTTCTCGTAGTCCACAAAATCTTTCTTCAAGTAGTGATGTGGTAAATATGTCTACAAGCTGATTTATGGAATCAATAAATTCAAATAGAAAATAACCATTTTCAACATGATCATTATTAAAGTGGTGTTTAATGTCAATGTTCTTAGACCTTGAGTGATACTAATATATTTTGATACGCTCATAGCACTAGTATTATCGCTATAAATGGGAACACCTTAAAAAGATGGATCATAATCATGTAATTGATGCATCATCCATTGTAATTTAGTACCATTGCTTCCTACTACAAGATATTTTCATCCTCTAGTAGATAGTGCTACAGAAGTTTACTTTTTGCTATGCCTGGAGATAATAGATTGTCCCAAAATTTTACTAAGTGTCACTAGTTATTTTCGTATCATTTTTTCACCCGCAAAATCAGAATCAGATATCCCATTAACTCAATGTGGGAGAAGTAAGGAAACCATAGGCTCATTTGTGTAGTTCCGATCAAGTAACAGATGATTCATTTTTCTACTGTGAGATGAGATTCCTTAGGAGCTGCTTGGAAATGTACACATTTAAATAAAATTAACATGATGTCTGGTCGACTTTCAGTAAAATATAACACTGAGCCAATCATTCCCCGATACAATTTTTTCATCCACATCTTTTCGTGGTGCGTCTGTTTCAAGACACGTGGAGGGGCTCATTGGAGTCCCAAAAGCTTTTCCTTTCTCGTGTCCAAATTTTTTGACAAGTTCTTTGTTATATTTGGATTGACTAATAAAGGTTCCACATGATGACTTCTTGATTTGATGTCCAAGGAAGAATGTGAGTTCTCCCATAATACACATTTCAGTTTCTCCTTTCATATGATTAATAAAATTCTCGCACAATGAGAAGTTATATCTAACAAAAAAAAATTCATCAACATAAATCTGAATGATAAGATTATAAAAGCCACATCTTTCAATAAATTTGAATGATAAGAATATAAAAGCCATTTTTCCTCTTCGAAAAATATTTTGGAGTGAAAATATGTTGAGCCTTTCATACAAAGCTTTTGGAGCTTGCTTTTGAAATTTTATAAATAGAATTAGGACAATATGAACTTTCAAAGTCCGGAGGTTGTTTAACAAACACTTCTTTTTTTATAAACCCGTTTAGAAACACACTTTTTACATCCATTTGAAAATGTTTAAATTGCTTAAAAGATGCATATTCAAGAGAGATACGAATGGATTCTAACCTTGCTATGGGAGAAAAATTTTCATCTTAGTCAATACTTTCTTGTAGAGAGTAGCCTTGTGAAACTAGGCGAGCTTTATTTTAAATAACCTTGCCGTTTTCATCAAACTTACTTGAAAGACACATCTTGTTCCTATTACTGGGCAATTTTTTGGTCTATCCATAAATGTCCATACCTTCTTTCTTTTTAATTGATCAATTTCTTCTAATATTTACCTTACCCATTGCACATCTTCCATAGCTTCATTTATTCTGTTTTGCTCCATATGAGATGTAAGAGCAACCGAGGATTGCTTTCTAAGGGACAATCTTGTTTGTATTTGTCATCAGGTTTTCCAAGAATGTAGTTCTCAGGATATTTTTGTATTATGTCTTCCATGGGAATATTTCCCTTATCCGTTGGTGTAGTTGACTCCTTTTCCATAGTATTCGTCTCACCAGTGGTTCATTCAATAGGGGTCCTTGTGACATATTATGATGGTTGAGCAATTTTTGACGTAGCTACTCATTTTCAATGACTTCATCAATAATAGCTTCACTTTCCTTGAAAATATGGTTGGTGTCATCAAACACAAAATGAACATGTTCATCAACACTTAATGCTCATATATTGAAAACTCGAAAGGCTCTACTAAGAGGTTCATAGCTTTGGAAAATACCTTCGTCGCTTCTCGAATCAAACTTTCTGAGATTATTCTTACCATTGTTGTGAATGAAGCATTTGCATCCAAAGGGATGAAAATAATTGATATTAGGTTTGTTTGATCTCCAAAGTTCATAAGGAGTCTTCTTTATTATGGGCACGATAAGGCACGTGTTGAGAATATGACAAGCTGTATGCACTGCCTCTGCCCAGAAATGGTCCGGAAGATTTTGATTAAGTAACATTGTTCTGGTTGTGTCTTACAAAGATTAAATTTTTCTTTTTACCACTCTATTTTGTTGAGGAGATCTGGGTGAAGAGAAATTTTGAGAGAAACCATTTTCAGCAAAGAATTCTTCAAAAGCTTTATTCTAAAATTCACCACCATGATCGTTGTGAATGGTTATTATGTAATAACTTGCTTTTCATTGGACTTTTCTACCGAAAATTTCAAACTTATTAAAATATTCACTTTTGTGAGATAAAAAAATTACCCTTGTAAACCTTGAATAGTTATCAACAATTACAAATGCATATCATTTACCTCCATTGCTTGCGGTTCGTGTGGGACAAAATAGATCCATGTGAAGGAGCTGGAGAGGTTTGGAAGTACTTAAAATGTCTTCTATTTAAAGGACGAACGAGTTTGCTTACCCAATTGGCATGATCATATATGTGATTTTTTTCAAAATTTAGTTTTGGCAGACCAATTACAAACTTCAGTCTTAATATTTTCTCAAACACATGTATTCTTGCGTGTCCAAGCTTTCGATATCACAGCCATGGATCAGTTGATACTGCAATAAGTTGTAAGGGATGGAAAAACAAATTATTTAAGATATAGGTTTTATTTACTCGATCTCCAATAAGTATATGCTTTTTCTCAGGACGTTTGATAATGCAACTAATTATATTGAATGTAACTTGAAATCCAGCATCACATAGTTGACTAATGTTGAAAAGACTGTGTTTGAGTCCTTCAACCATGTATACTTTAAGTAAATCACATGATGAGCTGAATGCGATAGTTAGGACTCCATTTACTTCTCCTTTAGCATTATCGCAAAATCTAACGCATACTTTTGTAGTTTTGATATTTCTTTCTTTCCGCACATATGTCTGGAGCATCAACTGTCAAGTACCTACATTCATTTCCTCTAAGTTTTCTTGGATTTCTCTTCTAAGATGGGAAGGTTAGTTTCTGTTTGGTAACCAAATATATTGGTTCCTTAATGATTAGAAACTTTCGGTCTCCAAATCAACTTTCAAGAAGAATATTTCTACAATTAAATAATTTATGACCCACATCACCACAATTGAAACAAACAACAGTTGCAAAAGGATTGACAGAATAATGATGAGTGATAGATTTAGTTGATCTGTTAGAACTATGACTTGAGGATTTTTTTTCTTTAAATAGTAGCTCTATTTGATTGAATAAAATTATTGCTGGGAGACTTTCAAATACTGTTCAAATGTACCTTTTCTTCTTCTAGCACTTTAATGAGCAAGTCAACTTCAATCTGACTTGCTTCCAGAAGAATCTGCCAGTTCTTCTCTTCTTGAGAGAGTTTATTTTATTCATTAATAACATTTTGTAATTCATCACTAACAATATCTAAATATTTTTTTAAGTCATCAAAATATGAAGAATTATAGGGTCTTAACTCTCTAGTTTCTCCTAGTGCTATAAAACACAAATTTTTCATTTATTGGTAGTCATCATCGGTCGTTTTCCTCATTCCCATGCCCGGAATGTTTGGATCTTTAATTGGTTAATTTAATCTTTTTCTTCTTTGTTTTGGAAAATTTTGTTCGATGTGTCCTAGTTCTCCGCAATAGTAGCATCGATCGTTATTTCTTTTGATGTCGTTACCGTTAAATTCTTGTTGAGGACTTTGTCTTTTTTATCTCAGCATTTGTCTTACTTAACGATTTATGAGGTCCATTCCTTTATCTTTATAATCATCGGCTTCCTCTCCTGTTTCAAATATCTCACCATTAAATACCACTGTTTTTTTTTGTCATCCTTGGTGTACCTGTTTTATAATTATGTTCATACGCCATGAAGTTACTTCAGAGCTCATCATATGTCATGTTCTGCAGATCCATCTTCAAGAATTACAACTTTAGTTTTCCGAACCTTGGGAAGACTTCTGACAAGATTACTGACTTGTAAAGTGTTTTACCATATTATTCCATGTGATTTTTGTCCGCAAACAATTTTACTAAATCCTAAGAACATAGATTTAACATTCTAATCATTTGTCGTTTTGAATATTTAGTATTCATTTACAATTGTGATGATTCGACTTTCTTTTACTCTAGAAGTTCCTTCATACTTTACTTAAATCTTGTCCCACATTTCTTTTACGGTCTTTGAGGTTGATATTTTGAGATATTCTACTCCGTTTACTACCCAATACAACAAACTTATAGTGATTCCATTAGTTTGAATTACCTCTTGTTGTTCCTTAGTAATATAGAATGATTCAAGGTCAAAGGTCTTTTGAGTCCCATCATTCTCGGTTAGTCCAGGAATTGGCTTTGGGACTTTCTTAATGATAATCCATGTTTGATGGTCCTTTAAGGAGACAAAAATACTGAACATATCTTTACAGTCAGAGTAATGCTGAACCTTAAAGTAAAGTGGTCAACACGAATAGTGTCTATGCGCCAGGGATCTAGTACTATACCATTTCATCTTGTCTAATGTGTGGTTAAACACTGAATCTTTGCATCTTGCTGTGATACCAATTGGAAACAAAGAGGGGGTGTATTAAAAGAAATGTTCAGTCGACTGCCTAAGGGTAGTAGTCGATTTCCCTGCATATTAGTTTAACAGAATATAAGGAAGTAATATGCTGAAAGGTAAATAAACATAGACCATTTCACACTTGTTAGGATCACCAATGTAGTGCGTAGTATAGTCCCCTTTGTTTTCAAGGATTTTCTTAAAATCTCGATCAACTTCGTTTATAAAATAATTAGTCTTTCGATCTTGTCTGATATACTAATATGATCTTCTAAACTTGATACAGCCTCTACTTGTATAGCCTACTCTCAAAATCTTTCATTCCCTTTTTCTTTTACAATTGTTCACGCACGTGTACAAAGCTTTATCAAATGTGAAAGAAGATTCCAATAAGTTCAAGAGAAGTTGCGTACTTCATACTAATGTTTGAGAGGATTCTAATAGAGATTGCTCTTGTTAAAAGCCCAAAGGTGTTTGAATCGAGGAACTTTGATTGTTATCCTTGAATCTCTTTGTGATGATATTCTGATTCATGTCCATATCAGGTATGTGCACGAAAAATCATTTCATTCCTTTGTTTGATAGCCTTGATTCGTTATTTGATCTGCTTTCTTTATTTGATTTCCTCTAATTGTTACATTGATTGCTTCATTCTATGATTCATTTGCCTTCAACATATAACTTGACAGAACATCATTGTTTTCATTCCTTTGATTGTTGCAATCATATTTACTTTCCTTCTCAACTAATATCATCATGAATCCGTGATTCATGCCTTACGAATTGTGTACTTTCCTTTCCAACTGGATCTCAACTTTATTTTATGATTCCTGTAGTATTAATTATTTAGTTTATTTTTCAATTGGTTCTCAACTGGATTCCATTATTCCTGTAATCATGCATGATCCCTAGCTTGTTTCTTTCCAGCATCGTGTGATTAGTTAGTTAGTGTATTTGTCATTATTAAAATATGTTGTTTTAAATGCGGTTATTAATTTGGATGTGTGTGAATTTGCTAGTTCACCCCGATCCATGCCAAGATATGTGCAGGACAAGTATCTCCCATGCCTATGTGTGGATCAACTATCCCCATCTTAGGCCAATGAACGGGGTCTCATTTCGCACTCCTAAGGTGGTGTACTACCAGCTTTAGGGTCCTCTTCAAGGACCCTAAGGGTGGTCCTTGGCGTGTCATGCCCTGAAGTTTCAACCCTAAATATGTCAATCTAAATGTTAAGAACCCTTTCAATCAATTTAAGCTCCAAACACCACTTAAAACACCTTTAAACATGCGAAGGCCCACTAGCAAATACACACAAAGTGCCTTGGTCGTCCGTGGACGTTTGACCTCGAAACTCCTCAAACTAACTTCTAATGCAATAATTAAACATCTTTATACCTTATAAGCTCATTAAACACATGTTTGACTCTACTATGACCTAATTAATTTTGAGGGCCTTACAGTATCCCCCACTTGGGAAACATTCACCCACGAATGACAGATTCCTAAACACTTATTTAATGGACCAACTCTAGACTATCAGCCTATCTCATGTGCATTATTCCTAGATGAATATTTATGAACAAAAGGAAAATCAATTCCATGATAATTATAGGTACCCATAATCATATAAATACCTTCTGGAAAAATAACTCCATTATCCCCTACTTTGGACCACACATGTCTTTTAAATTGAAATTCACCATCACTAGGAAAACATCATTATTCATAAGGAAAAACATAGTCATAAAAATATCTCGATACTTTCATAAACTATTAATGAAATACATACTGTAAAGGGATATAAGGATATCATTCTTGATCACCATCGATCGGAGAGCATAGAACCTATTTTTCTTTGGAAAACCAACTTCCACATTGCTAGGAGCAACTTACTTTCCTTCCCTCACATTAGATTTTTCCTTAGGGAAAACCTTCATCATGAGTCCACTCTCACCACACGCATAGCAACCATCTTTACCAGCCAAACACCTACACTCATATCTATTACCACACCTAGAACAAGTAGGCCGTACATACATCATTTATCTTCCGTTGAGGACTAGATTTAGACACCCTCTCATCCTAATACCTATGCGAATTAGAATGACTATGTCCTATAAAATTTTGTTGATTCTTAGAACGATCATGTCCATCGGTCCTATCATTGTCAATCCTACTTCTCTTTTTATCCTTCTTAATATTGGACTCTTCTTTTTGTTGAGAAAACACCAATAGTCGGGAGATATCTATATAATCAACAACCATTTCAATGCAAAACTTTTCTTATACTAGTTCAGACAACCCGTTATGCACCTATTACACAAAGACTCTATGGTTTACTACAAAGATTGGAGCATACTTATATACTAAGGAGTAAACTTCAAATCATACTCCTTAACACTATAATTGCCTTGCTTGAGGTTTATGAATTCCTCCAACTTAGACTCTCTCAATTCCTTAGGAAAGAACACATCAAGGAAAGCCAACTTGAAAGTCTCCCACTCTATGGGACCCATCCTTACCGGCCTAGAATCCTTCTATTGCTCATACCAAACATGTGCCACATATTTCAATTTGTCAGCGGTTAGTTCCTATAATCTTTAAAGCTATTTAGATCTTCCTCCACTTTGGAATCACTAAATTTTGCAGTTTTCATTCTCAAGAACTCCCTAAAACATAGGCACTCATTCCCCCTATAAGGTTTACAACCACCTACTTATTAGCTTGAGCCAATAAGTTTATTGAGGTCCTAAAATTCTCTAAGGTGACATTCCCATTTGTGGATCATTAGGAATTTGCGTAGGAGCTTGGCCTCCTTGGGGAGGAATGTATTGATCCTCATTTCCACCATCTTCACTTCTAGCATTAGCCCTAGTGTTAGTCATAATCTGGAAAAAATCATAGGCAAACATTAAAAAAGGGCCTACGAAATCTAATCTCTATGACACGACTTTAAGAGAGAAGAAGTGGAACTTTCCTAAGCATCTCATATCTTCCTACTCACAAATGTGTCGTGACTCACACAGATGAATAAGCTTTGATAAATGTGGTTTGGAAAAATCATAAGACCATTTCATAAACTTATGCTCATACACCATCTTTTTCACAATCGGGGAGAACCCCTTTGAAGTGACACGACATACTTGACCTCTCGGAGGTCTTGTAAAAGCCCTTAGACATCATTCATTGCATATATATATATATAAATTAGCACCCAATTAAAACTTATTTTTCAAAACATATTGTGGAAGTCATTATAAAAAACATAAGTCTTTATAACATGTTTCAAAAACCATGTATTACTCCATGAGTACAATTTTCCAGAAAATTATAAACATTGGAAGAAAATGTAAAAGACAAAATACGGGTGGTGTCCTCGAATGGTTTGAGGATTCACCAAGTTTTACTTCTTGAATGCTTAGAAACTCTACCCTTTAAGAAAATTTAATCTCCCCAAGACCCTACATTGGATTTGAATGTAGTCAAAATATGTGTTAGTACGAAATGTACCAAGTATGGAAACTATTATTCCAAACATAAGATATCTCAAACGGTTAGTCAACAATAGACAAAATCACAAGAAATAATAGCATAACATAATCATGAATACCATAAGCATAATAAATAATCATAAAGCACATGTAAGGTCATACTTAAGCTATTGTCCTTCTTATCATATGATCTACTGCACAAGCCACCTCTTGGTATACTTGTGCAAGTCTATGGTTGCTTCCCATACTGCTACCAAAGCTAAGTACCTCTCTTTGGTCATTCTTGATCATAATCCACACTCATAATTTAGACCTAAGATCTTCATAACATATGGGATATATGCCCCTAGATCACCTCAAGTCACACTTGTGCAATGAATGTGAGGCATCCCATTCTACCTTACACACTAAGCAAATCTTGAAGTCACCCTATCCTATTTGATCAACTATAGGTGTTTCTAGTAGACCTCCTTCACATTTACAAGGAACTATAATCTTAAGTCAATAATGTCATGTAAAGAAACCATAACTACTACCCAAAATAAATATGCTTCTCATAGGGATCATATCATAGGTAGCTTCAACTCATACTTGTGCCATGTATGGATGACATCCCATACTTCAATTGATACTAAGTACTTATCTAGGATAACCTAATCTAAGGATACTCTTGTCTATTAAGCTTTACATACTAACAAAATAGACCTACTATCATGGAGAGAATCATAACGTATAATCTGAGGTAACAAGAAAGTATACAGAATGACCAACCTAACCACCATATAACCAATAATGTATATGCAAGCGTACCATAGCAGAGCATGAATCCTCAACCCTATTTAACAACCCGCAACTAAAACCTAGAAGTTAGAGCAGTCTTGAGTCGGTACAATGAGTACTCGATCTCTCGGAGGACTTATCAAAACCCTTAAACATCTCATTGCATAAACATATATGAAAAGTATGAGGAATTAAACTTTTCACAAACATCATCTTGAAAATCTCTTTTATACAAACATAGGAAATTCTATGTCTCATAGTCGCCATGTTAGACATACAAATATCTCTGTCACGTCCAGTACATCAACAAAATAAAAATATCTAAGTCTATGACAATGTCTTTCTAATAGAAAATCTAAACATAGTTATGTCCTCTAATCTATTGAGAAAATGTCGCAACTTGTTTGGAAGATAACTAGTTTCAAAGATTCACTTCAAATGACCTCTCTCAATTGCCACCTACACCTTTAGAGATAAAACACATACGGAATTAGTACATTAGAATGCACAAAATATGGCGTAATGCTATGAAACTATGTTAAAAGGAAATTTGTATAAAACTACATCTTTTATGCTCATTTGAAGAAAACTTCATAACATAAGTATAAGAACCACATTTAACACAAACATTACATGTAAGTGACATTTCAAGTAATCCACAATATTGCATTAACAACATTTCAAACCATGTAAGCATATGACCCTCCTACCAAAGGTTATCTTAAGATTTACTTAAGTAATACAAGAAGATATCGCCCATACACCCTCTTCAAGAACACCTAAATATTCCTTAAGAATACCGAAAATAATATTATTCACTTTTCAACATATAACTCACCATCTAAGGGTACTCTAGGATTCACTTGACTAAAACATGAAGAGACCGCCCATACACCCTTTTTAAGCCTATCCAAAGAAAGCTTAACCTTCCTACTATATACATGGTTCCACGTATTATTCATGCTTAGAAGGGTACTATCTTAGTTCTACCGATCCTAGACATTCACTCAACATTCATCCATACACATACAAGACAACTGTGTATAATCCTACTAAGTAAAGATGTTCATATTCATATACTTATCATGCATCAAGTAGAGAGACATAGTCTACCTATAAAGACACACACATCATCTTCATATCACATTTAGAATAATGTGCAATTATCATATATAATTAATTAAGTCAATCTCTATCATGGTACACTACTAACACAACTAGAGGCATAACCCTAATCTATCATAATCATATATAGTCGATTACGAGATTTAATCCTTTAATCTCACATGTTCACATATACCACATAATCCTTCCCATTGATGATATAAAAGTCATAACATGCTAACATTAAAATTCTCATAATAACGTCGACAAGGCAATGTTCAAAATGATTTGAAAACAAAAGCACCACCATAAGTTGACCGTATCATTAACAAAATTCAATACCTATACTTAACATCATACAGAAGGTTAGGGCAACATACCACCGTTTCAACATTGAGACATCTAATACATAGTGAATTCAACCAATCCACTACGCAAAGGATATTACCAATACCCATTGTCTCCAATTTAATTAAATAATTAATCTATACATTGAATAAATGCAGTACAATATGAAATTTATCCGATCAGTATAGCCTATATACAATTCTAACATGATTCTTATATAATATAATAGGCCATAGTAAAATACATAATAACTCAATACAATAGAGCTAGGATCACATCCCCTATAATATGACCTAAAAAAGAATTTCCTGATTTCCATGGGTTCATAAGGAATTTGATCTAAAATCATTCAATTAACATCAATTATATCACAAAACATTGTTTCAAATCCTTTCATGTAAGACACCATGACTAGAAGATGTAAATTAGAAGAATTCATGTTTTTGATCATCTTTGAAACCATTAGAAATAGGTTCCTTGAATAGAAGAGAGTTAAAGAATTAAGCACCATAACTCTATATAGAATATTATTCCATGAACTTGATTGAGAAAACATGGAAAATCAGTCTTCTTCCTCAGATCTTCAAACCTTCATCAATAGAGGTTTGGGAGAAAGGAATGTAGAGGTTTTGTTTTGAGTTGAGGGTTTTCCTTTTCTTGGTGAGTTTAGGTGTTTAAAAGGATTTAATAACCATAAATAAGTCATTTCCAAATAATCTCAAATACCGCTATGATTACTAGACATTTTAACCATTTCAGATTTTAATTAAAATGACGCAACAAAAAATGGTCGGTCACTGCGTGTCGCAGAAAAATTTTCAATTGTTGGTTTTGGAAAATTTCAATACAGAATGGTTTGTGATGTACCCGCTTCGCAGGTCAAAATTTTCCTTTTTTAGTCACGCAGCCACTACGAATTCATGGCTATGGCAGCATTTCGATTGGCCAATGTTTTAATCCTCCTTGGGGACCTTGAGGCTGGTTCCCTAGCGTCGTTCTCAGAAGTTTCTACCCTTTACATGTCCATATATGTATAGGAACCATTAATACTCAATTTCACTCCAAACACTTCCAAAATTTATATAATTTCTATAAACACTTTTATTAACAATTTTAGGAATTTAAAACATCATTATACACATGTTAGTCTATAGTTTTACCTAGCTCATTTTTGAGGTTTTACACTCTAAACTACCATGAGAAATCTATCTCAAGTTATTCCTTGAAACACACCTTGCATGCAAATCAAGCTACCATTAGGGGAGTATATTCCATTCTGATAAATCTAAAATGAAATTCTTTTTGACAAACAAAGTCAAGCTATCTTAATAATGTATCGTTGCAACAGAAGACCAAGATTAACATAGGAGGGCTTGATTCCTCCATCCCACGCTACCATGAGATTCATCACCTCAAGCTACAATGAGTAATTCAAAGCAAGCTTCGATGAGATCTACTATTTCAGTCAATCACATCTTGGTCTTATCTGACAAATTCAATTACACAAGAAGTAACTATTCAATACAACTTCAAGATATTCTAGACTATCGTGCCTTGATTCATTTTAGGTTCTTAGGTCAACCTGTAATTCATCTATGTGAGAGAACTTGCTTCCCCTAGCTTATTCATGCCTCAGTAAAAAGGAGAAGGATAAAAACTCATCAGAATTCTATCATAATGAATTCACTCCTAAAGACCTAATAACAATGCTATAAAAACCCTATAATCAAAGCTAACTTCATTTTATCATGATCCATGTCCAATTACAAGTTATTTCCTACCATTACAACATTAGAAGGTAATTCTAGTCATGCTTGATCAAATAAGTTTAACTCCAACTTTACAAGTCAAGATACTCCTTAATCAATTAAGCCTAGCTCAATTCAAATCTAGGAGATCCTATAATGATAAATTAGTATGCCATACAATAGAATTAAGAAGATCAACTTAGAATCTTTAATGTTGCCTCTAATGGCCTAAACCTACCATTACGACCTTCATCATTAAATACTACAATTCACCATGTAAATCTCATGAAAAAAATCACATATTCATCATAAGAACATAATTGAATGCTACCCACTATATTGGGATTACAATCAAGCCTTACCAATAACAACCCTCTCTAGATTGGGGTCTTTTGAATTTACAATTGAGGGAAACTAGGGGAAATCCATTAATGGAAGATTCCATGAATTATTAATATTCACATAACTTATATTAGATCCTTAACATAGACTGAATCCTTTGTGAATTTCGTCCCAGAAGCTTCCTCCAGTTTCTCTTCTTATTCTATGGTATCCTAGAGAGCGTTTTGGAGAGGGAGAAGTTTTGATTTTCAGTATAGAGTCTAAATGGATCTTTTATTTTTTTAATATACTAAATATAACTAAATAAACCTAAATTAATCGTCCATGATGTTATTTGAATATGGAAATTCACCCCTAGACAGGCCAAGACACCTGCAGGAAAAGTTGCAAGCTCAATAGACGACTGCTAGCAAAGGACTATCGATTGAATGATGGCTTCGTCCTGTAGGTCTGTCTTTTGTAACAAACACCACACAGTTTTGGGGCTTATCTCTTATGCATAAATGTTGAAAAATGTACACCAATGAACGGGGTGTCATTTGGGAGGCCGTCATTTGGACACTTTCAAGGTAGTGTACTGCCATCTTTAGGGTCCCCCTCAATGACCCTTAGGGTGTTCCTTGGTGAGTCGTGCCTGGAAGTTTCGACCCTAAATAGTTCCATCTATATGTTAAGAACCTTTGCTAACAATTTGAACTCCAAATACCAATTAAAACCCCATCAAACATACTAACGCGCAGTAGCACATACACACGACTAGTACCAGACTTCTTGGTCGTCCTTGGACGTTTGACCTCCAAACTCCTGAAACTATTTTCTAATGCAATACTTCACCATTTTTTGATCATATAAGCTAATGGTTCACATGTTAGGCTCTATTTTGACCTAATTCATTGAGGGGTACTTACAATATCCCTAACTTGGAAAACATTCATCCACGAACGACACCTTTCTACACAGTTCTGCAAAGGAACAACTCTAGACTAAAATCCCATCGTATATGCATTAATTCTAAATGCACATACCCAAATCAAAGAAAACATAAATGTCATGCTAATCATATCTACCCATAGTCATATAAAGACCTTATGGAGAATGACACGATTGAGGAGAACCCCTGATATATAACTGGCGTCTTAGTTCTTGGAGAGGACATAGACAAGCCCTTCGCATTCGTCATAATATATTATACGTCTAAAATGAGAAATAATGAAAAACTTGTAAGACCCCAAATATAATTAAGGTGTATAGAGCCTAACATGTTTTTCTTAAGGTTATAAGGTCCTGAAATTAATTATAATATGATTTAGAGGCAGTGTGTAAAGTTTGAGGTGATTTGAAAGTCGAACATCAAGGGACGACCAAAATGTTTAACGACTAGTCACCTATATGCCTCATATGTCTATAAGTGTTTATATATATTATATGTAATGATATTATGAAGTCTTAAAATGAGTTATGATGATGTTTAGATATTCTATATGGAGTTTCAATATGTTTGGAGGTCAAACGGACAAGAACGTCCAAGGCGTTCGAAAGATAGGCCTTATGACGCTCAATGTGTGTCTTGATGGGGCCTAGCCTGTTTAGACACGTTGCAGGTGTTTGTTTCTGGTTAAACTTATTTGGAACTTTTAAAACTTTTTATGGTTTGTATTTACATCGGAAACGTCCAGGTACGACTTCTAAAGGCCCCGCAAAAGGCCTCACAAGAAGGACACAAGGCTAGTTTAGTCACTGCCTTCGCAGTGTCAATCGACGGACCAAACGACGGTCGGTTAGTCAACCAGCGGACCATTGGTGAGGTCTTATTCATGTAAACATATCTTGTGCAGGTATCAACCCAAAATTTGGCTAAGGAATAATTGACGAAAGGCAAAGGATGGCCTGTCGATTCATTAACGGCCAGTCGATGGGTCCGTCGATGGTGAAATGTAGCTACTGTCTATCGGATTTTTTTATTTAAGGGGTTAATAGAAAATTCACCCCTTGTTTTTAAATGAATCTAATACGCTTATTTAGATAATTTTTGGTGTATATAAGTCAGCTAAGACGTGAACATCCCATTCCCAATCCCCTCTACACGACTTAAATCTTTCCCTCGAAAATATTCTCCCTAGAAACCACCATTGTTGGTGAAGCTCAAGAAAAACTTGGAGCTTGTATTTCCATGGATGAATCATCAATTTTTATAGTTTTTAAACTAGAAAAAGGTATGGTGATCCTTCATCTATAAGTAACCTTTCAATTAAAGAGTTAATCTCAATGTTTTCAAAGAAAATTTCATGATCAAACCTATTCTTCTTCAATCTAGCCATGGGTTCCTTCTAAAAATGTTTTTAATGATTAAATCATGATTAATTGATGTTATTTTATTTTTTTTAATGTGATTTCTTTATGAACCAATGTTCCTTTCATAAATCGATTTAGCCTTACATGGGCCTTGTGATCTTGACTTGTTATTGATTGAATTGTGATTCTATTAGGTTGAAGTGGTTATATCTACTGTTATTTACGTGAATTAAGGTTGAAGAATCCATGTGTATCAATGTATGAATTTTTAAACATGCTTATCCTAGTTTTCCATGACTCACTGTAACGTTGGTCTTTTGATGATTTAATAGGGAATTCGATTGTGTAGGACTAATTGTATTTACTGTCTTGATTGGATTTTATTGATGGATTTTAAATAGGTTATTCTTATTGATCAATATTGGTTAGCCTATGATTCTTCTACATTCTATTGATGTGAAAAGTAGTATGTTCACTCTTATCTAGTTGTTATGGCAATTGTAGTTGCATTTTATTTAGGTTATGTTGTCGTTAATAACTGGCTTTTATTAATAACATTAACAGATTGTGGGTATGAATTCTTGATGATAAAAAAACAAGGAATGTTGGCATGAATTGATCTAGGCTCTTCTAGCCTACAATTTGAATGATGTAATGAACATTATGTGAACTTTATTCTAGGGTAGATGAAGCATGATTTAAATTTTATTCATATCTATTTGGATACGGTCAAAATTTATATAATTTGTACATGATGATTGATGAACTAAACTAGGGAGGTCAGTTGATGATCTATGACTCTCTACTTCCTAGTACATGTGAGATTCCTTGTATTATGTTATAGTATGATCTTGTAGCGACTTGTACATAGTTTTTTTTATGGTTAAAGTAAATTTATCTACTTCCGTATGTATGATTTTTTTATAAACAAGGTGTATTGATCAAAGATTATCAACGATTGATGAATTGGTAAGAATGAGTTATCCTCTACTTTTATATATTAATGTAGTTGATGAAGCCTTGTATTTTGCATAGTGTGGTATTGTCCACTTATGGTGGTTCTGTTTACTTTATTGTCTTTATATATGTGAATTAGAATGTCCTTGAAGGCATGATTAACGAACATATGAACTTGTGCTTATGATAATACAATGTGAAGCTTATGCCTACTTTCCTATTCTAGATGTGATCTAGGTTGTATGACTATTGTATAAGCGTGTCTACATCCATGGTACGATAAAGTATTGGTGCTTCCATTGATGAGTTTAAATGGTTGATAATCCCTTACCTATGTACCCCTATGTGAATTTATGAATAGCACAAGTTTGGAGTTGTAAGTGTAATATAAAGTTTACTTGTCTCCTATGGTATGTGTGTTGTGTGGTCTATGTTTGAAAGAGTATTGTGGTCTAAGAGGGTGGATGCCTCAATGAGTTGTTGATATCCATTATGTGATCATGTTGACTAATGTGTACACATACTCACTTTACAT
This sequence comes from Solanum lycopersicum, assembly GCF_036512215.1. Lineage (NCBI taxonomy): Eukaryota > Viridiplantae > Streptophyta > Magnoliopsida > Solanales > Solanaceae > Solanum > Solanum lycopersicum. The sequence continues at coordinate 48,519,980 of NC_090811.1, forward strand.
CCATGTTACAACTAGTATAAGTCATGGTGTCTAGATGAAAGGTAGTTCCCATATTCACTAGTGTCCACAGCTATACATGTTTAGATGATTTTTATAAAAGTACAATATGTGTTCCCTTAGCTAGCATGACTTGATAGGTGTACTAGTATTGGAAAGGGTATGGGAATTTTCCTATGCATTGCACATGTGTACCTTGATAGGATATCTCTAGTTTTGGTTTCTATATGTATGAATATGAATATGTGAACATTGTGACTTAAGGTGTTATGTTGAAGGTTTGCTCACATATATGTATATGCACATACATAAATGATCATATAGTCAATAGAGGATCGTTGAAAGGTGTGGTAGAGTTTATCCTAAACTAGATAGTGCTAATACATATACTATGTCCATGTTAAAGGATCTTCTCACATGACTTAGGTTGATGAACTTTTATCTATGACCTATGAGTTAAGCATATGAGGGGATGACTCTCCTAAACCTATGTTTTATAGAGAATTGATAATAAAGGTTTTCAATAAATGGAACTTATCTTAGCACCGAGTGAACATCAATATGTATGTGTGTCCCTTCCCAATATGGGAAGGTAGGTCCCCATAAATCTCATAAGGTGGATAAACACAATGACTTAATAGGCATAAATGGTGTTTCCATAAGTGAATAACCATAATGCCCTATCTTGGCTTAAAAAGGATTTTTACATGTACTTCCAAGTTCCATAAACAATGTTAGCCACATAGAATCTAGCAAGTGATATCACCTAAGATTCTAATATGTTACTCATGTCTTACCTTGGCAAGTAAGATACCCTTCTTTTGGTGCGAGGGGATGACACCAAATTTTATGCTTAGCACCATGGTCTTAGTGTCGATTAATGGTATAGATTGTCTAAAGTAAAATGGACAATGGAAGTTAGTTAATGGGATCCTAACTAGGAGGACTTAAGGTAAGTTACTTAGGATAGGTGGAAGTAATGAACCCATCTACACATTGCAAAAGTAGCTCCTTAGGAAGTCGTAGGAAGGTGACCTAATATGTATGATCATGTTTATGTCCATATGCATGACTTTGTGGTATTGGTCTACTTGTTATGAAGATGTTCATGGTATGAATTTATATGCACTATGTTTTTCTAAATGACGATGTGATGAAGGTCTTGTATTTACATGAATGAAGTTGTCTTCAGTTACTTGTTGAGGAATGAATTGATTGTTAACGTTTGTGGTCTCATGAAGGGTTTACTAAGAATGTATGGGGTTATGGGGCACCATATGTTCATTGAAATAGTAGACTAATATTAGGGACAGGAACAAGGTCTAATAATGATGTATATGCAAAGAAGCAAATATATGTACAACTAGAAGTAGCTTATTGTAAAGCCAGTGTAGTCTTTATTTAAACATGTATTTAATGTATTGTGCTTATATGATGTTATGTGTTGGCTTAGGTAGGTTATATATATGTTTCTTTTTGACCTTAAGGTGATGCATTTCACAAAGTACCACTAGATGGTTACTTGGGTTGTTAATGAATAAAAGAGGAGATAGTTCACTGTTAATAGAAGATAGCTTACTGTAATGTGCCTCAAAAATGGATTAAATTCTATATGTGATTGTATGTAATGTTTGGCATTGGAATATTTTACAAATTATATGAATGATATAAATGCTACGTTATAAGGTTTTTATAAATATTTACTTAAAAAGAAATGAAGTATAACTTCAAGAAAATGTCCCTTTAAATGGATATTTTTGCATGGTTGCCATACTTACAACATTCTTGTACTATTACCATTCTTCTCTACAGTTTACACAAAGTGTAAGTTATGGATTTTTAAAGGATTTATATGATTGAGGAGCTTGATATGTAATTCTCCTGTTCAAGGAAAGGGGTGCTTAAGTTCCAAGGATTCCCTACTTATGTGTTGTCTTATGTTTTAAGAGATGTGTCCCTAATGTACACTAAAGTTGTAGAGTCTAAGATGACAAAGACATTTAGGGTCTAAATATGCATTATGACTTATGTTATATATATATATATATATATATATATATATATATATATATATATATATATATATATATATATATATATATATATATATATATATATATATGTAGATAGATAGAGAGATGAAGTAAAGTTTCTAGCATATTATATCTATGAAACGTTTTAAATTTTCCGCTAAATTTACTATGTCAATGCGATGAATGATAATTATGTGCTTGTATAAGACCTCCGCGAGGTCAAGTATGCCATGTTAATTCTAGGGGTTTCTCCTCGTATGTGACATTACATATTGAGGTATACATAAAGCTCTCACATATCATATATGGAGTTCACATAGACTCTTCACTTAATGAAGCTTAAATAGGCTTCTAGTTTAGGCAACATAACCAATACATAAGATTTAGTCTAATAACATCATCTCACATTAAACCATATTAACGGAGTACAACATTGGACATAGCATTAAAATTTTAATACGCCATAATAGGCTTACATAAAGTGTCTCAAATGATAAAGCAATGATATAGTGTCTTAGACCCAACAACAACATAGCTGGAATAGTAAACGATAACATCCTTTAACACTGAGGACCTACAAAAACTGGGAGAAATATGTCCAAGTCTTCTTTTATTAGCCTCAAGTACTTGAACGGCCGGAACCTACATTGTGTAGTAAAAGGGAAAGAATATCGGTAAGTACAACTATTTGTACTATGTATGGAATCCTATGCAAGTAAAACCATTCAAATCATTCTTGAAAGGAAATTTATTCAAACCATACTAAGTCACTTTGAAATGTCTTTATGGAGAATTAAAAACATATAATAGCCTTTAGACAAAACATCACTTAAGACAAGTTCATATTCAACAAAAGACCAATACCATAATAAGTCAAGTCTAAAAAGCTATTATTCTCACACATTCCTATCAACATGAATAGCATAATATTTAGATCATATATACATAAGTTAGTTGTCACTTCTGGGTTTACCCCCCTAGACATAACTGGCGTCATCTTCCTCTTTCAGGACTAAGACTAGCCTCTTGGTTTACATCATTACATTCATTGGTCAAAAATCCAGAAAATTTAAAACTTTTAATTACTTTTACTTGGAAGATTACATATACCTCTACATACACATAATATATATATGTATCGAATATACATAAACCCTTTTCATATAGGAAAATTACATAGCCTTCTACTTTTATTGCACACAAGAATAAATATATAAAATAGAAGATAGTCTTTAAAGATTATCTCGTCTCATAACATCTAAGTAGATTACAAAATTGGGCATAGCCAATACATCAATATAAGAGAGTCACATATAGGATTTATACGATCCATACTCTAATGAAAAGAGATAGAACATAAGAGTCTTAAAACTTAAACAACATCATAAGCTCGATATTGGCATCGCCCTAGCAAAGGGAGGATCTACCCACTTGGATGAATGAGAAACTCCAAGCCTTCTTCAAAGTATTCTCAAAGAGCCTTCAACGTCAGAACCTAAATTGTTTGGGAAAGGGGAGAAAATGGGGTTAGAACGCCACTTGTACTAATTATGAGAAAAATGCACATATTAGATCAAATCATGCTAAAAAGGACATTTTACCAAAAAATGCTACTTTACTATTTGAAAGCCTTATGCATCATCAAAGGAAAACATACAAATCAAAAAGACATATTCAACAACTCAAAGAAAATAATATGATTGTCAACATATTTTAATTCATAATAAAATACAACCCTATCATCAAGTAATTACATCACAATCATGGATAAGAGTAAATGACATTTTAATAAAGCAAGACTACTACTCATAAATCCTTATCAATCCAACAACTCCAATAACGAAGCAAAGCTTCATAACCTTACTCAATCAAGTGACCCAACAAGAACCATCACTAATATTAAACTTCACATAACATAACCTTTAAGGATATACAACCTCATACTTTGAGAAACATAGACCAATTACACGTTCATAAGAATTTCAATCACCATATAATATCATTACATGTAAAGTAGTAATATTATCATCTTTTGCATTCTTTATCATATACATACATAATATAAACCTTCTAAAGCTCCCATCAAGGCAAACTAGTGCAAGGATGAGATAGAAACCCATACCCCTACCTAAGCTAAGTCAAACCTCTGAAGTCACCCTAGTTAGTTTATACTTCATTGCTTCATTTTAGTATAGGGGACACTTGCCTTAACCGACATAGACCACAAAAGCTAAGTGTGGAATCAGGTGTTGTAAAACCTTACACTGATGGATAGTGGTCTACCGATCAAAATAAAACCTGACATAACTGTAGATTTCTAGGTGGATCCACTAACTAGTCTTCCTATGGGGGCAACATAGTTCAACAACTAAGAGAAAATTATAATCTCTCTACATACAAAATGTTAATTGGGGACTCCTCTCATGGAAATCTATTAAATTAGTATCTCTCTTTAGGGAGTAAACACCACTTGTAGAACTATAGGTTGAGTCTTCCTTTATGGAAAGTCATCACCTCCCACTGTCAAGTTCACTCGGTGCTAAGCTAAGCCCCTTTATTGAAATTTCTTTATCAATTACCATATGTTATTATAGGTCATATGTTCTAGACCTTGTATAACCATCATCTTCAAAGCTCAATAATAATTGCATAAGTATAGTCCTTTCATCACAATTTGTATAAGTGAGGTAAGCACATTTTCATATTCGTTCATCATTAGGCACATTGGTAGTCGTCACCATCCTTATAACATTTTCTTAATCAACCTCACAACCATATTGAATACATTTCAATTAAAAATAATACCAACCCTATAAATCCTAATAACAGGCATACTTTAATACAACATCTCACTCGATCATAAATTGAAGTAAAGAATATGGATCATAAGACTTACTAAGTCTCCCACATAATCCATCACCAAGGTCTTACCATTAACTCTTACTTAAAACCAATTAGTTCATAACATCATCATAATTCAATAAACAACATGATAACAAGGCTAGGAGAATCACTACATAAAAATTCAATACTAGATCATAGCTCAAGACAAGATACTTAGGTTAATTCACAAAGTACTTTATAACCTAAAATCACTTACTCAAGAACTTGCATGAAAGACTACAAATCACTCTAAATTTGTTCATGATTAGTATAACAGCATCATTTTGTAGAAATTCAACTAATAACCAAGTCAATTGAATAAAATACAACCTAATTCATATCAAGATCAAACATAGGGTTGAGGGTTGAGGGTCATCATCCACAAACTATGAAAAAACATAAATATATATCATAATAAAGTTATAATTCGTGTTAAAATATTCATCTTATCCATAATAAACCATAAACTAAACAATTCATAACATTATTTTCGAGATGGAGAAGAACCTATATGAAAACTCAACGTTTGATAATAATTCGAAAGAACCCTTTGAGAAACAAGTATCAAAGGTGAATTAGATCCCATACCTCCATGTTTATGAATAATTTATGGTGAAATTATCCCTTTACATCCCCCAAATCTCACCCCTAGCTTGTCTTCAATGGTGTTTTCTAATAGAGAGAGAAAGAAGAGAGAAGGAAGAGAGTTTTATTTTGAGAGTTGTAATTATACTAATGGGGTTGGGTCTTTCTATGAGGGTTTAATTGAATTATTTAGGTTTACATAGTCACCTAAATAATGACCTAACCCCATAATCGATTGTTACTTAATTAAAAACGTGCATAAAATCACAGTGCCATCGTTGACACCATGACCGATGGATCGTGTGTCAGTTGACGAACCAAGCCTTCTTCGAACTGCACATCCGTGGTTATGGTAAGATGCATGTGCAGGTGATGGATCCAAAAAAATTTCTAATGTTGGTAAACTGTTGGCAACGACTTCTCTTAGATCCACACACGGATCGTGGATTACATCTCGTGGGTGCACACTACCCAGACAGTGTTGATTCCAACATGCAAGGATCCTCCTCAAGTTCCCTTTGATGGTCCTTGGGGAGTCATACCCATTCGTTTCAACAATTAATAGACTTAAACACATATTAGCAACCATTCCACCAATTTTCATAGATTTCCGACTCCTAAAAGCTACTGAAAAAGGCTAAGGCACGTTTGTACCTCCATGAACTAGTTTTCTGAACGTCATGGACATTTTTGTTTCTGAACTTCCTTAATGTCCTATTTTTATTAAAATGAATCTTACAACAATTTATAGACCTCATGACACTTCTGTTAGGTCTTAAGACACGTCGTGGATTTTCTAAGTGTTACTTAAGTCCAACATAACCTTATAACAACAATTATTGTTCAAGAGTTCATATTAAAACAATATACATGACCCTTACTCACAACCCCTTCCAAATCATACAAGTGCAATGTTTATGTGAAGTCCCGTAAACCCCACTAAACAAAGTAAACCAAACAAAGGATCATAATAATTTCTACATTTCATATATCTTCATATAATGCATATTTATAATCATGTACATGAAGTTAGACCAATAACATGTTCAATAATGAGAATAACATCATATAGGATCATTAACATGTAAATTCATCATATATATTGCATTCACAACATAATACATAAGAACAACCTCCTAGGACTTCCCTCAAGCTCAACTTATTCCATGTATAAGTAAAGTCCAATACCCTTACCTACACTAAGTAAAACCTCTTAAGTCACCCTAGTTAGTGTACATTACTTTATTCATTTTGATTTCAAGAACATTTTCCTTAATCGACATAGACCATGTGATCTAGACATGAAATATGGTGTCATAAAACCGTACACCGAAATAAGATGATCTACTTACCAATGTAGTACCAAATTATGAAGATCCCATTCTAGGTGGATCCACTAGCTAGTATTCCTATGGGGATAACATACTTCATGAATTAGGAGACATACTAGAGACCCTTTATATGCACATTTGCATTGTAATCTCCATCTCGTGAGTACAATAGTGAACCTACCTTCCAACATTGGGAAGGGACACATCTGACATCTAGTTTGCTCGGTGCTAAGCTAAAGTCTCTTTTTTGAATTGTCATTAAACCTTCCTTAATCATCATATCTTACTATAGGTCATTGGAGACTACCCGTTTTATATTCATATTCATTATCTCATTAGTTATTGCATTAGAACATTCTTTATTAACATCCCTTCATTTGTGAGATCAACATATCACATTGATAACATAGTAAGTAACACAAGTGAACCACATTCAACCTTGTATCTTCATACACCTAACATGATTTGACAATTCACATAGTCAAGACATTTCATCACATTAATTATACCATCACCTTTCTAATCTAACCACACACAATATTTCAAGTGAACACCAATAATAAGAATAAACCATCATCATTGAAGTAAGGATTCAAGATCACAAAGTCTTACAAATTTTTCTTTGTTATCCTCCTTCAAGATCATACCAACAATCAAACCATAATCATGGACCAATATACTTAACAATATCATATATTAGCAATATATACAATAACTAAGTCAATTGTACCATTACTAATCTATTCAATCTCAATTCACAACCTAGGATTAAGGGAAAGGGTTCAATCAAGGTTTCTTCCATAGAACAAAGTCAAGGACGAAGTGATACAACAATTCACCAATAATAGATCATAATATATCAATTATGACAAAAGGAAACCAACAAAAATTTAATTATAGAGACCAATTTCAGAATTAGAAGAAAACCATGTTTTAATCAATTAGAAATCAACTCTGAAGGCATCTTGGCGAAAGAGTTCCTAAGATGAATAACTTCCATACATTGTTAACTCTTAGAGAATTTCAGGGAAAAACTTTAATCAATATGCCCTAGTGAAGCTTGACCTTGGTCTTCAATGGTGCTCTTTGGGGAAATAGAGAGAAAGTTGAGAGAAGGTGGACAGAATTTGAGTTTGGGAATTGTTGAATATTAGGTTAGTTTAATGTGGGTTATGCCTTTTATAGTCTTTCAACTAACTAAATTAAACACCCCCTAAACCTTAATTAACAACCTGAGTAACTATCTAATTAATTCCCTAACAAAAAAATTTAACAATGAAACATACCCTAGCCTATGAGACCACAACCTACAGTCCATCGAGGACTCCATACTGGCAAGGCATCGGTTGGATCATAGAGGGGTGTTTTGAAACCTTTTGGAGATTTGGATAAGGATGGACCTACGAATTTATCGACGGGTTATTGACCCATCGACGGCTCATTGTTAGGTCAATCGTTTGGCCAACGTCAAACTAACAGCTTTTGGTCAAATGCAAGGGTCCTCACCAAGAACCCATGGGGTGATCCTTGAGGAGTCATAACTGGATTTTTCGACCCTTAATGCACCTAATAATTTTTAAATATCTTTATACCAATTTTCATTATATTCTGACTTTCATAATCCCATGAAACATGCCATGGCACTCTAATCTCTATTTCACTAGTCTCTGGACGTCATGAACGCTTCTTGATGTTTTAAATCTAACACTTCCTAATTATTTTAAATACATTATTTTAGGCCTATAAATTTGTTTCAAGTCTTAGTTATACATGTGATTCTAATGACTAAGTCATGGACTTTTGGAGTCTTGCATTATCCTTACCTTAGGAACATTCGTCCCCAAATGATACTAAAATATTTTTATGGGGAAAGGATAGAATCAATACTAGCATCCCAACCAACAACATATAATTCACATGATTTACAACTCAAAGGAGTGTTTCACAACTCTCTTCAACACCCAATCATGGCACCACATATAGCCACTCAAATCACAACTCACAACACATAACAGCTTGCCTATTCATAACACGTATTGAGAAGATACCTTCTCAACATCAATATCATGAGCTCTAAATGATAAAAATGAGTTACCCTGCTTTTCTTCTCACAAAAACATCAATATACCAAAAATCTTAAGAAGACGAAAATATGTATTTCACATAAGTGCAAGTCAACACAAAAGCCTTTTTCATGAAAACCCATTTTGACATAAACTTTAAAAATATATGCACATAATTAGTGAAAAATCCAAATTCATATTTAGTCATTATTTACATTATTAATAGAAAATACAAACGTTATTATGAAAAAAGATGAGTATAGAAGTACTTCATGTCGGCGTCGGCCTTCTATTTTGCTCCCTCAATTACGTGGTTTCTCCATAAAACATTACGGAGGCCACCACCTTATTCCTCAATTTAACTTCACGATCAAGGATTTCCACCAGAAACTATTCATAGGAAAGGTCACATCAACACCTAACCCTTCTATAGGGAGAATGGAAATTGAATCACCCCAGATCTTCTTAAGCATGGAAACATGAAACATTGGACGAACCGAAGCGAGTTCACTAGGTAATTTCAATTAATAGGAAACTTTTTCGACTCATTGGAACAACTCATATGGACCCAAATACTAGTTAACCTTTCCTTCTTACCGGACCTCATCACCCCATTGATAGGTGAAATCTTCAAGTAAACCCAATCATCCTCTTCAAATTCAAGGTCTCTCCCCCTATTGTCGGCATTGGATTTTTGCCGAATATAGGCTATTTTTAACCTATAACTTATAAACGAAACATTCTAAATAGCCTCATAGACTTATTGAGGACCACGTAGAGAAGACTCAATAACCTCAAACCACCCAACCATAGATCTACATCTTCTGCCATAGAGTGATTCAAATAATGTCATAAAAATGCTCCAATGGTCGTTATTATTATATGAGAACTCAGTCAACGTCAAGTCCTAACTTCCCTTGAAGTTGATAACACAAGCTCTTAGCATATCTTCCAAGGTTTGGGTGGTACCCTCCGCTTGATCATCTATTTAAGGACGAAAAGTGGTGCTTAACTTTACTTGATTACCCAATCCTTTATGGAAGGAACTTTTAAAAACAAGAAGTGGATGGAACACATGTGTCCGATATTATGGACAAAGGGACCCCATGAAGACTCAGTATATCCTCAACGTAGATCCTAGCATAATATTTTGTCGAGTAGGTAGAATTAACGAGCATAATGTTGGCATACTTCGTCAATCTATCCACAATAACCCATATTGAGTCATTTTTCCTACATATCCAAGGCAAACCACTACGAAGTCCATATTAATTGTCTTCCAACATAATATCGGGAACTTGCATCTGCTGGAGTAAGCCACCAAGATTTTTATGCTCAGCCTTTACTTTTTGTCAATTCGTACACCTAGTAACAAATTACGCTGTGTCGCTTTTTAAACCGTCCCACTAATAGACCTCCCTAAAATCACAATTCTCAACAAGGTTATTGTATGCATCGGTAATTTTTTCATCTAGAAGTCTTTTTAACGAGTGCACGCGTTAGAACATTCCATATTGATATTCGCCGGACTTCTGGGATAGTTTAAAGGAAAAAAGTATCGACATAGATTTAGTGGATACTATGATATAGGCTAGTTTTGATTGGTGAAAATTAATAACTAATCAAAACATTGAATATGATGCTTAATATGAATTATAAAAGTAAGGGTTAGTAACTTAAACACACGTAGCTGGATTAAGGTACGGGCTGAAATTCTCTCGATGCCAGACAATGATTTAGATATAAATAACTTATCAGTTTGCATGCAAAACCTTAGGAAATAAATGTTACTTTTTCTCTTTATTTTTGTCTCTTCATGCCTAGCTTTTGTACATGCCAAGTATATGGAGTCGAGGAGAACAAATACTTCCATTTGATCCAGAACTGAACTGTGCACTCCGCAAAATAAACGATCCACACAATCCTGCTAATATTGATGATGGGATCATCCGTCAACTTCCTCTGCCGGTTGATGCTCACAACCAAGTGATTGTAGAGAACCCTGGTGATGGTGCTTTGAGGAGGCAACCTTCCGCCCCACTCAATCAATAGTATTATAGGGGAAATGTTAACATCACTGATTTTTATAGGCCTCTTATCCTACATCCTCTACCATAGGATCATACATTTGTGGTAACTAGTAGCTTGATGCATATGATCACCACTAGAGGTTTGTTTTCGAGGATACCATTTGAGAATCAACATGCTCACATCGACAAAATGAGGTCGGTGTGCAAGACTTGTGTAGGAAGGCTAGACTTAGACATGGATGTCATCTGATTAAGGGTGTTCCCTCTCTCACTAACGGGAGACTCTGCAATTTTGTTTACTGAGTACCTCTATAATTTCATCTACACTTGAGAGAAGTTGAGGGATGTGTTCCTAGCTTGGTATTATCTAGTGTCTAAAAATCCTAACCACAAAGATAGAGTGAAAAATTTTGTGGGGCTGCCTGGGGAGTCGGTAAGTAGCTCTTGGGATAGGTTCACCTAATTTTTAAGAAGTGTCCCAAACCATAGCAGTTATGATTATTCATTGAAAGATTACTTCTATAGGTTTGAAGATGATAATAATAAGGCAATACTTGACATGATTGCGGGTGGTTCTTGTAGTGAGTGCACATATGCAGAGATTGCGGAGAAGATTGAGAATATATCTCGCAGAAATAAGGCTTGGAGCAGTAGAAAGTCGGACACTAGGAGAAACACTTTTGTACTGCAGGCTATACACGACCGGCCTCAGATTAGATTTGTGAGGAGATGTCTCAAATGGAACTGAGCTCGGGTTGGTATTGAAACATATCACTAGAGGTGTGAAAAAGTAAACATGGTGAATTATTTGATCAAACCACAACCGCCATCAGAAGAATTCTCTTATGAAGAGGATTCTTATGCATTGAATGATTAGACAAAGGGTTTCTGATCAAGTGCCCAAAGCTCCAATCAGGAGAATTGGCACCAAGGTCAAGGAATCATGGTTGGAACTACGGGAATTACAAGCGAAAGGATCATTATGTTTGAGATGGAAACTACCACTGCAATAACAACTTCAATCGGGATAACTACTGTAACAGAAATGATTGGAGTGGTCCCTATGTTCCATCTCAAAATCGGGAAGTTTCTCCTAAGTATGGTGAAGGTAGTATGGCGCAACTTGAAGATATGTTGCAGAAGATGATCAGGGGCTTTGATGCTAGTGATGAGAAAAACAAAGATTTGAGAGGTGATTTGGCTAATATTAGGAAAAAGGTGGATGCACATGCAATCATAATCAAGCATCTTGAGTTAGAAATGGACCAATTGTCTTCTACTTTGAACCCACGTCAACAAGGCACTCTTCCTAGTAATACTATCAAAAATCCACAAAATGATGGACAATTCATGGAAATTACTACTCGTGGGGGTAACCAAACCATGGATCCACATATGACATCTTGTGTAGAAGATGAGGTGAGAAAATAGGATGAGGTGGTGGAAGATAATGGTGAGTTGGTAGATAGAGTGGTGAAAGAAGCACATATACCCCAAAAGGTAATGCTCGTTCCTAGACCACTACCACAGTTTCTGCAATAATTGGTAAAGAAGATTGAAGATGCTAAATACCTGTTTTTTTATTATTATGTTGAAAAAACTTTGCATCAATGTCCCTTATATAGAAGCTCTTGAACAAACACCCAGTTATGCAATGTTTTAGAACGATATGGTTACTAAGAAGAGATAGGTAAATTTTGAGGATGATGACCAAATGCAACATTGTAATGCTATTTATACAAGGTCTCTTGTGCAAAAGAAAGAATATCCGGGCGCTTTCACTATTCCATGTACCTTTGGGTTGTTATACTTTGCTAAAGCACTATGTGATCTTTGTGCAAGCATCAATTTCATGTATTTTTATATTTACAAAAAGTTAGGTTTGGGTGAACCAAAGCCCACTACGATGGGGTTATTAATGGCCGATCGAATGATGTAGAGGACTATTGGGATAATCCATGATATGTTGGTGAAGGTGGAGTCATTTATATTTCCGGCCAAATTTGTGATTCTTGAGTATGAGGTGGATTTTAAAATACCTATTATTCTTGGGAGTCCAATCCTTGCTACCGGTGCCTTGGTTGACACGGAAAAAAGGCAGATGAAGCTTATGTTAAAAAAATGAAGAAGCAACTTTCAACATTTCTAGGTCCATGAAGCAGAGTGGTGAGCTCAAAACGGTATATGCTATATCCAATAGGGTTGAGAGTATGTTTGAGGTACAGATCGAAGAGTGCCTTGGTGTTAAGGCATTAGCGGTGGTGATCATGAATTTTGAAAGTGATGGTATTGAGGAGTGTGGGTCATTGGTTGTGGTACTTGATCGAGGTGGCGTTTGCTTCAAACCAATGAAATTTGAGTTAGGTATGAAGCATCGCGAGTCTTCACCCGAGAAACTATATATTGATGAAGCCCCAAAATTAGAGCTCAAGGCTCTATCACCTCATCTGAGGTATGTATTCTAGGGAAGAGATGACACTTTGCCGGTAATTATTGCATAGGATTTGAAAATAGGACAAATAGAGTGTGTTAAAACTTTTAAAGGTTCAAATGAGCCATTGGTTGGACTATTGCGGACATTAATGAGATCCCACCCGGTATTTGTTCACACAAAGTCCAACTCATGCCCAATCATAAGCCAACTATTGAGCACCAAAGATGTTTGAATCTACCTATGCAAGAGGTAGTTAAGAAGGAGATTATTAATTGGTTAGATGTTAAATTCATATATCCTATCATAAATAGTAGTTTGGTATGCCCTATTCAGTGTGTGCCCAAAAAGGGGGAAATGATTGTTGTCTCTAATGAGAAGAATGGGCTTGTTCAAATGAGGTCGGTGATCGGAAGGAGAGTTTGTACGGATTACCGAAAGTTGAATGCATGGATTGAGAAGGACCATTTTTCTATGCCCTTCATGGATTAAATGTTAGATAGGCTGGCTGGGAAAGGTTGGTATTGTTTTCTTGATGGTTATTCGAGTTATAATCAAATCTCCATTGCACCAGAAGATCAAGAGAAAACCACCTTTACTTGCCCTTATAGGACATTCGCATTCAAGAGGATGCCTTCTGGGTTGTGTAATGCACCTGTTACTTTTAGGAGATGTGTGATGTTGATATTCTCCTATATGGTGGAGGACACTATTGAGGTGTGTATGGATGATTTTTCAGTTGATGGCGACTCTTTTGGTTGTTGTTTGAGTAATTTGGCCGAGGTTCTCAAAAGATATGAAGATTGCAATGTTGTGCTAAATTGGGATAAATGTCACTTCATGGGGAAAGAGGGTATTGTATTAGGTCATCACATCTCCGAGAAAGGAATAAATGTTGATCGAGCCAATGTTGAGGTTATAGAGAGAATTCCTCCACCCATCTGTGTAAAAGGTGTGAGAAGTTTTCTTGGGAATGTGGGCTTCTGCCGTAGGTTCATTAAGGATTTCTCAAAAATTGCACATCCTCTGCGCAAGTTACTTGATAAGGAATGTTACTTTTATTTTGATGAATCCTGTCTAAAGGCGTTTGGAGAGTTGAAGATGAAGTTTTGTGTCGGCGTCCATAATTATTTCCTCGGATTAGAGTAAGCCATTTGAGGTGATGTGTGATGCTAGTGGGGTTGCTCTTTTTATGGTGTTGGGAAAGAGAAGAGATTAAATCCTTCACCTAATTTATTGTGCGAGTAAGGTATTAAATGAATCACAAAAGAATTACACATTGACTGAATAAGAGCTTCTTGCGGTGGTATTTGCTTTCGAAAAATTTCGCTCCTATTTGCTTGGCACGAGAGTCGTAGTGCATACCAACCACTCCTTTTTGAGATATTTGATGGCAAAGAAAGATGCAAAACCAAGGTTGAATAGATGATTTCTACAATTGCAAGAGTTTTATTTTGAGGTGAAAGAGGGAAAAAATCAAGTTGCCGATCACTTCTCTAGATTAAAGGATAACGCTAAGCTAGAATTGGGTGAAAAGGATGAAATTCATGACACTTTCCCTGATGAGCATGTATTGGAAGCCTCTCAATACTAGATTCAATGGTTCGCTGATTTTGCTAATTGTTATGCTAGTGATATAGTCCCATCTAACTTGTCCTTTCATCAGATGAAAAAGATAATGCATGACGTGGAAAAGTTATTTTGGGATGAGCCTTAATTATACCAGAATTGTGCTGATGGTCTTATTCGTCGTTGTATGCCGGAAGTTGAAATGTTTAGTGTTTTTGAGGTATGTCATTCCTCGCCTGTAGGTGGGCATCATATCGGTATCTGGACTGCCCATAAGATCTTGCAATGTGGGTACTATTGGCAATCATCCATCAAGATGCTCATGAGTTCGCTAAGGCATATGATAGGTGCCAAAGAGATGGACATATTCGAGGAGGCAAAAGCTCCCTTTAAATACCATTCTAGTGATAAAGTTATTTAATGTATGGGGCATTGATATTATGAGACCGTTTTTAATTTCTCATGGGATGAAATATATTCTTGGGGAGGTGGATTATGTGTAAAAATGGATGAAAACCATAGAAATTGCTAACAATGAAGGGAAGAGTGTCACCGCATTCTTGAAAAACAACATCTTCTCTAGATTTGGCACACCTAGGGCCATTGTTAGTAATGAGGGTTCCAACTTTTGCAACAAGTTATTCAAAAGGTTATTGTAGAAATATGGGGTTCTACTAATGTGGCCACTCCTTACCATCCGCAAACTAGTGGGCAAGTTGAGGTGTTCAACAAAGAAATCAAGCAAAACCTATCAAAAATGGTAAATGCTTGTAGAACGGATTTGTCTAGGATGCTTGATGATGCTATTTGTTTTTACAGGATAGCATAAAAGACTCCCATAGGTCAGTCTCCATACCAACTTGTATATGGAAAGACATATAACTTTCTGGTTGAGTTAGAGCACAAGGACATCTGGCAATGCAGAAACTGAAGATGGATTACAATGAAGTAGTGGAGTGGAGAAGTAATGGGTTGAATGAGCTTGATGTGTTTCTCCAAAAAGCATATGAAAATTCAACCCTCTACAAAGAGAAGATGAAGATGTACCATGGCCAAAAGATCAAGAAGCGCGACTTTGTAGTTTGTAATTTAGTAAATTTATTTAACTATAGGATGCGCTTGTTTCCAGGACAACTAAATTCAAAATAGACTGGTCCATTTTTGATCACTAAGGTGTTCCCATATGGAGCGGTTGAGTTGGAAAACAAGGAGGGTGCAAGGTTCAAAATCAACGGGCATAGAGTTAAGCTCTACGTCAAGCATGCGGAGAGTCACCATGAAGTAGTTGAGTTATATTACCTAGATGAAGTCTGAGTAATAAAGGGTCTTGCGTCGTGCTGCGACATTAAATCAAGCACTTCTTGGGAGGCAACCCAATGTGTATCCTCTAGCCAACAATAGGTTTTCCTTTGCTTTGTAGGAATAGTCGCATTATTTTGGATCATTTTTATTTATTCAATGTCATGTTTAATTTCCTTTTTTTAGTTTTTTGTTTGTTGGCTAGAGAGTAGTTTAGGGTTCGTGTCAAAAAAGTGTCCAGAAAACACAAAAGTAATGGCTTAATGGGTGCTAAATGTGCATGGACCAAACCACATGAATTCTGCAGAAATTGGTCTTGTGCGCAGATCTACGGACCTATTGACAGATCGTCGATGCTTTTGTAGGTCTCAGGTATGATTTTAAAATTGAGTCTTATGGCACAACTAATGGATCCATCGACAAAGGTTCGATTCACTTACTGACCAACGACGGGGTACCGTTAGTTTATAAAATCATTGACCCAACCCGACCCAAACAGATATATAAGATTATAATTGTTTATTTACCCTTTCACACCTTTTAAACCCCCCCCCCCCCCACAACTGTTTCTCTCCCTTATTCCCATAACTCCCCATTAAACTCCCACAGTCACCCACTTAAATTTCCATTAAATTTCCAGTTCTCCCTAACTCTAAAAATCCCCAAAACACTTGTCCCCCTGTTCTGCTCTATGTAAGTTTTCATCTCTGGCCGATGTTTGGAGGCGGAGTCATAGGTTCTTATTGCACATTCACCTACCCATTCACTACACTACACCGTACAGCTATTTCATCTTCACTTTCTCAATGAATTATCATTCATCTGCTTGTGTATTCAAAGTTATTGTATGTGCCTCTTAACTTAGGGACATAATTATTGATAAACTTGTTAAAATTGAGTTCCATGTCCCCTAGAATTATAGAAATTGAATGGGTAGTGGGTGAACTTTGTCTAAATGAACTATGTTTGTTAGTTGTTTTCTTGTTTTTCCGACTTATGGCTTGTTACTCTCTTAGAATTCATGGTTGATATTTGCAAAATTGAATCCCTAGGAATGACGAATTAGTATTTTGCTTTACATTTCATGTTGGGTGTACTAGTTTGTATTTGATAGTGATCCTTTGTGGAAAAAAAACCAAGACCCAAATCCTGTCTTTGACCAATATAACGAGACCCAATCTAAGGACCGTCAGTTGATCAACGGACCATCGATTGGGTTCATCGATGGTTCACCTTCAAAATTTCTAACTGTTGAATGATGGAAGTGGACTACAGTCCGTCAATTGATCGACGGGCAATTCTGCACGTCCGTCATTTTTGTTTGAAACTTTGCTTTGTGAAATTTTCAAAAATTATTCTAAGTGTCAAACGACGGAAGTAGACAATGGTCTGTCGATGGACCGACAGGCCGTTGTGCTCGTCCGTCATTTCTAATGGGATAGTTTTAAGGAAAGATGAATTCTGAAATTTGCTAAGTATCCACAACAGACAACATTGACGGATCGTCGTTTCATGACTTTTATCTATAGGCCTTTTATAGTGCCGTCTTCTGAGTCTGCAGTTCTGCACTAACATATGTCCTATGTATCCAAATTTTGATTGGCTTCTTCTATGTGTGTTAGTTCATTACATGGAAACTAACAACTCCATTTTCAGGTACTAATGGCCCCTAAACAAGATATTGTCTATTCAAGGGACGGTCCAGGTTTGTGGCACCATCCCGGCGCCTAATTAGCTCATCGGAAGATAAGAGGGAACTTGGATACATGCCTCAAGGCACCCCAACCCTGATACCACTTGCTAGAGTCACTCTAGGGACCCCCAAGAAGGTGGAGCCCGGTGTAATCTTTGTCTCCGAGTCTAATGAAGAGCGCATAATAACTGACACACCATCTGGGTCTTCTTCGGGTTATGAGGGAACATCTAGCTTCGAGGAGGCCACCGGTTCTAAGTTTTCCCACTCTACAGGGCCGAATAAGGTCGCTGCCTCTTGTTCTGGATCACGGGGAGCCCCTATCCCTGATGTGCCTGCCAACCATGCCATGTATGATGAGGGCCAGAATTCGTAGTCTAGTGCGATATCCCAGCATGAGGTCCCTGCACCAATCGCTCATGATCCCAATAGGTGGCGCGCAGATGGTTAGTACAAGGCATACAGGGATGCTAAGATGCTGAATGAAAAGGGGGTTATGACTGGACTGCTGACAGTTGATTGCTGGGTTCTTATAGATAGCCTCCAAATAGTCCCTGTGGTACAAGATTTGTTTACCCGTTGTTGACTTGAGTGGACGGCTAAAAGTGTGGGGTCTTACAGTGAGAAGAAGGTGTGAGAGTTCTACTCCTTTTACATAGTGGCTCTCTGAGGTTCTTTGGACTGGCGTGCTAACACCGCAAAATAGGCACCTCACAAAAGTGTCTGTATTCAAGGCTTCTAGGTGGATATCTCTTTTCCTGCCATCAACCATTTTCTATATGGTAGGGAAACTGAGACCATGAGGGTCCCCCTCACCCCTGAGTTTGACTACCGGTGGGACGTGATAAAGCGTGGTCATTTTCATCGGAGTTGAGATTTGACAGAGTCCACCAAGAGGTGGATTTCACAGAAGCTCTCCATTGACGGTGAAAGAGAAAATTGGATTTTGGACACCACAAGCTTTAGCAAGAAGTCCAAACTCACATTCGCGACCAATTTTTTCTAGCTTTTAGTCTTTCACTGCCTATCCCCACTGCAGATAATATTCTTACTTGGGATAGGGTTGTATTGGTAGCAGCTTTGGTAGACGGGTTTGAGGTTAATTTCGCCAGGTTGCTGTTCTCTATCATCACTGAGAGGGCCTTTAAGGCCTCTACCTTTGACCTGTTTCCATGTCTGATCTTCAAGTTGTGCAGGGGTGCCCATTTGGCACAGAGATGTCCTCCATATTCTTATTGGGAAAGTTGTTATCAGTCTCATTCTGAATGAGGCCAATGTGGCGGCACCACGATGTGGCTCATATTGAGGTGCAGACGCTAGGTGAGATCTTGGCGGATACAGTTGAGTCTCTAATCGCGTTCCTTAGCCACGATAGAATTTTTGGGTTCCTTGGATTCCTTGAGAAGAAGAGCAGCAGAGTTTGCAGATACCTTTGTTGGTTTCACAGCTTCCACTTTCTCTTGGACAGAGTCTTTCTTTACCCATCTGTTTCCTCTCTCTACATCGACCATGCTTTAAAATGTTCGCGATTCACATGTGAAGTTTATCACCATAGGCTTGTACATGGAAAGATCAAACAGGTAATCCACATTTTTTTGAGATATGAGATATCCATATGGTAAACTTGTAGAGGGGTTTGTATCCTCAAAACTTCCCCACATATATTCTTCAAATTATTGTGCCCAGTTGATTCTTTAATTTTTAAATAGGCAGTAAAGAACAAATACATCCGTATTTGAGATGTTTCTCAAAAAGCCTTTCCTAGGCAGCAAGGTAGTTGCAACAATATAGGCCAACATGCAATTTTCAAAGTAGAGAGCCAGCGGACCAAAATCGAACAAAGAGGACTATGGTTCAGCAATAAAAGATTTAGCCTCTTCTAGGATTACTTTAAAATCATCGAGCCATGTACCATTTATGTGTGTAATAACACTAGCAACATTATACCAAAGATGTCTCCAAATAGTGGTTCACTGATAACTAGACGGTTTCCCAAGACTAAAGTTTCTAACTTGCCACTATCACTTGATCGACGAAGATTAACATAAAAATCCAAAAAGTTTTGTCAAAAACTTCAATACCATAAAGAGTAAAAAAAGCGATAATTTCTGAGCTTTAAAAAGGGGCTCATAGAACAGTTTGAATCATCCAACTGGTTGAGATTAACCACATTTCTTGACTCAACAGGGCAATTTTGGAACCTTTGATACATGTTTTTCTAATCTAGTCCCTAGAACCAATGCATATCGTTAGGAGAGAGAGTCTCTGAAAGCCTGGGTTTTGATTTCTTAGATTTCCTTGTGCATGAGGCAGATAGCTTACCCTTTACTGATACAGGAGAGGTTTCGCGTCATTCATCAAATGAATCAGGGGTTAGGGATATGATATCAGGAGATAGGCAAGGGTTGTGGACCCATTTTTTTATAGAGGATGGTGAGCGAGTCTTAGTCATGATAGAGGAGAAAAAGCGGGAGAAAAGGAAAGGAACAAGTGGAGAAATAAGAAGGCAAAGACAGAAGAGGGAGGTTTTATGGGAGAATGGGAGAAAAGATGGTACAGAAAGAGACATTATAGGAACCAAAAGATGATTAAGGAAAAGAAACTAGTAGAGCACGCTAAACAAGAAAAAAAAAGTGGTGTTTAATGTCAATATGCTTAGCCTTTGAATGGTGCGCATTATATTTTGATAGACTCATAGAACTAGTATTTTCGAATTAAACCGGAATACGTTCAAAAAAATGGATCATAATCATGTAATTGATGCATCATCCATAGTAATTGAGTACCATTGATTCCAACAACAAGATATTTTTATTTTGTAGTAGATAGTGCTACAGAAGCTTACTTTTTTCTATGCCAGGAGATAATAGATTGTCCCAAAATTTTACCAAGTGTCTCTAGTGCTTTTCCTATTATTTTTTTCACCCTCAAAATCGGCAAAAGAGTAGCCAATTAACTCAATGTGGGAGAAGTGAGTATACCATAGGCTCATTTTGGTGGTTCCGATCAAGTAACAGATGATTATTTTCCCTACAGTGAGATGAAAGTCCATAGGAGCTGCTTGGAAACGTGCACATTTACATAAAATGAACATGATGTATGGTAGACTTGCAGTAAGATATAATAGTGAGCCAATCATTCCCCAATACAATTTTTAAATCCATATCTTTTTGTGGTGCGTCTGTTGCAAGACACGTGAAGGGGGTCATTGCAGTCCCAAAAGCTTTTCCTTTGTCGAGTCCAAAATTTTTTATAAGTTCTTTGTTATATTTGGATTGACTAATAATGGTTATGTTTTATGAATTCTTGATTTGAAGTCTAAGTAAGAATGTGAGTTCTCCCATAAGACTCATTTAAAATTCACCTTTCATAAGATTAACAAAATTCACACACAATGAGGAGTTAGATATACAAAAAATAATTTCATCAATATAAATCTGAACGATAAGAATATAAAAGCCACATCTCTCAATAAACAGAGTTGTATCCAATTTTCCTCTTTGAAAATTATTTTGGAGTGGAAATATGTTGAGGCTTTCGTACAAAGCTTTTGGAGCTTGTTTGAGGCAATAAACTGCTTTTGAAAGTTTATAAAAAGAACTAAGACAAGATGAATTTTCAATGTTCGGAGGTTGTGTAACAAACACTTCGTCATTTATAACCCCGTTTAGAAATGCATTTTACATCAATTTGAAAAAGTTTAAATTTTTTAAAAGATGCATATGGAAATAAGATATGAATGGATTCTAACCTTGCTACGAAAGCAAAAGTTTCATATTAGTCAATCACTTCTTGTTTAAAGTAGCCTTGAGCAACTAGGCAAGCTTTATTTCAAATAACCTACCATTCTTATCTAACTTATTTTGAAAGGCCCATTTTATTCCTATTACGGAGAAATTTTTAGTCTTTCCATGAGTGTCCATACCTGCTTTGTTTTAAATTGATCAAGTTCTCTTACATTTACTTTACCCATGACTCATCTTCCATAGCTTCATTTTTTCTATTTTGCTCCATTTGAGATATAAGAGCAATTGAGGCTTGCTTTCTAAGGGACGATCTTGTTTGTATTTTATCATTAGGTTTTCCAAGAATGTAAATCTCAGGATATTTTGAATTATATCTCCATACCCTTGGAATATTTCCCTTATCAGTTGGTGTAGTTGACTCCTTTTCCACCGTATTCGTCTCACCAGTGTTTTATTCGATAGGGGTCCTTGTGATGTCTACTGATGGTTGAGCAGTTTTTGATGTAGCTGCTTCATTTTCAATGACTTCATCAATAATGGATTCACTTTCCCTGATAATAGGGTTAGTGTAATCAAACACAACATGAGCAGATTCTTAATACTTAATGTTCATATATTGAAAACACGAAAGGCTCTTCTGAAAGGTGAATAGCCTTGGGAAATACCTTCTTTGCTTCTCAAATAAAATTTTCCGAGATTATTCTTACTATTGTTGTGTTTGTTTGACCTCAAAAGTTCATAACGAGTCTTCTTTAATATGTTCTTGATAAGGCACATGTTGAGAGTATGACAAGCTGTACTCACTACCTCTGCCCAAAAATGGTCGAGAAGATTTCGATTAAGAAACATTGTTCTGGTTGTGTATTACAGTGATCGACTTTTCCTTTCTACCGCTCCATTTTGCTGAGGAGATCTGGGTAAACAGAAATTTGGAGAGAAGCCATTTTTTCAGCGTAGAGTTCTTTGAAATCTTTATTGTAAAATTCACCACCATGATCGTTGTGAATGGTTATAATGCAATAACCAGCTTCTCTTTGGACTTTTCTACATAAAACTTCAAACTTATTAAAAGCTTCACTTTTATGAGATCGAAAAATTACCCATGTAAACCTAGAATAGTCATCAACAATTACAGATGCATATCGTTTACCTCTAATGCTTGCGGTTCGTGTGGGACCAAATAGATCCATGTGGAGGAGCTCGAGATGTTTGAAAGTACTTACAATGTCTTTTGTTTAAAGGATGAATGACTCTGCTTACCCAATTGGCATGATCATATATGTTAGTTTTTTAAAATTTAACTTTTTACAAACCAATTACAAATTTGAGTCTTCATAACTTCTCAAGCGCATGCATGCTTGTGGCTCCAAGCTTTCGATGTCATACCCATGGATCACTTGATACTGCAATAAGTTTTAAGGTATGGAAAATCAAAATTATTTATGATATAGATATTATTTACTGTATATCCAATAAGTATAAGATGCTTCCCAGGATGTTTGATGATGCAACTGATTGTATTGAATGTGACTTGAAATCCCGCATCACATAGTTGACTAATATTGAGAAGATTGTGTTTGAGTACTTCAACAAAATATACTTCTGCTAAATTACCTGATGAACTGAATGTGATAGTTTTGACTCCAGTTACTTATCCTTTATCATTATCGCCAAATATAACACATACTTTTATAGAATTGAATTTTTCATTCTTTGCAGACATATGTCTTGAACATCCACTATCAAGTACCTACATTCCTTTCCTCTAAGATTTCTTGGATTTCTCCAGCAAGATGGGAAGTTTAGTTTCTTTTAGGTAGCAAAGTATATTAGGTCCTTAATGATTAGAAACTGTAGGTCTCCAAATCAACTTTCTAGAAGAATATTTTCTTCAATTAAAGGAGTTATGACCCACTTCACCACAATTGAAACAAGCAACATTTGCAAAAGGATTAGGAGAATAATGATGAGTGATAGATCTAGTTGATGTGTTAGAAATATGACTTGTGGAGTTTTTCTTTAAATAGTTTCTTTAATTAGTTGAACAAAATTATGGCTGCATGACTTTCAAATAGTGTTCAAATGTATCTTTTTTTCCTCTAGCTCTTTGGTTAGCAAGTCAACTTCAATCTGACTTGCTTCAAGAAGAAACTGTCAGTTCTTCTCTTCTTGAGCGAGTTTATTTTTTTCATTAATAACATTTTGTAATTCATCACTAACCATATCTAAAGATTTTTGTAAGTTATCACATTCTGAACAATTATAGGTTCTTACCTCGCATGTTTGTCATTTCATGGTAGTCACCATCGGTTGTTTTCCTTGTTCCCATGCCCCGAGACTCTTTGGATGTTCAATTCGTTGATTTCTTCTTCTTCTTTTTTGTTTTGGAAAATTCTATTCGATGTGTCCTGGTTCTCTAAAGTAGTATCATCATTCGTTATTTTTTTTGAAGTCCTTACCCTTAAATTCTTATTGAGTTCGTTGTGTGAGAATTTGTTGTAGTCAATGATTTATGAAGTCCATTCCTTTATCTTCATTTTTATTGGCTTCCTCTCCGGTTTCAAATGTGTCATAAGTAAATACCACTGTTTCTTTTTTTCATCCTTGTTGTACCTGTTTATATGATTATGTTCCTACACCATTAAATTATCTCATAGATCATCACATGTCATGTTCTGCAGATCCATCACCAAGAATCGCAACCTTAGTATCCCAAGCCTTGGGAAGACATCTGATTGGATTACTGACTTGTAATTAGTTTTACCATACCATTCCAAGTGATTTTAGTTCGCAAACAATTCTACCAAATCCTGAGAACATAGATTCAACACATTCATCATCTTTCATTTTGAATAATTCGTATTCATTTACGAGTTTGATGATTCGGCTTTCCTTTACTCTAACAGTTCCTTCTCACGTTACTTAAAGCTTGTCCCACATTTTTTTCACGGTTTTTGAGGTTGATATTTTGTCATATTCTACTTCGCTTACTGCACAATACGACAAACTTATAGCGCTTGCATTATTTTTAATTACTTCTTGTTGTTACTTAGTAAAATAGAATGATTCAAGGTCAAAGGGCTTTTTATTCCCATATTTCTCTGTTAGTATAGGAATTGGATTTAGGCCTTTCTTAATGACTATTCATGCTTAATGTCCTTTTGAGGAGACAAAGATACTTAATCTTTCTTGTGAGAGTAATGTTGCAGATTGAAGAAAGGTGGTCGACACGAATAGTGTCCATGCGCCAGGGATCTAGTAGTGTGCCATTTCATCTTGTCTAACGCGTGGTTAAACACTGAATCTTTGCGACATTCTCTCATACCAATTAAAAAAAAGATGGGGTGTATTAAAATAAATGTTCAGTCCACTGCCTATGTGTAGTAGTCGACTTCCCTGCAAATTGGCTCAACAGAATATAAGGAAGTAATATGCTGAAACGTAAATAAACATAGATATTTTCCTACTAGTTAGGATCACTAATGTGGTGCCTAGTCTAGTCCCTTGGTTTTCAAGGATTTCCTTACAATCTTGATCAACTTAATTTACAGAATGAGTAGTCTTTCGATCTTGTCTGATGTGCAAATAAAATCCTCTAAACTTGATACTACCTCTACTTGTATAACCTAATCTCAGAATTTTTCCTTCTCTTTTTCTTTTACAATTGTTCACGCACGTGCAGATAGCTTTATCAAATATGAAAGAAGATTCCAATAAGTTTAAGTGAAGTTGCATACTTCACACTAATGTTTTAGAGGGTTTAAATAGAGATTGCCCTTGTTAAAAAAACCAAAGGTGTTTGAATCAAGCATCTTTGATTGTTATTTTTGAATCTCTTTGTGATGATTTGATGAGTCATGTCCATATCAGATATGTGCATGACAAATCATGTCTTTCCTTTGATTGATGGCCTTGAGTCGTTATTTGATCTGCTTTCTTGAGTTGATTTCCTCTAATTGTTAGCTTGATTGCTTGGTTCTATGATTGACTTGTGTTCCCCATTTTACTTGGGAGAACATCCTTGTCTGCATTTCTTTGATTGTTGCAAGCATATTTACTTTCCTTCTAAACTGGATCTCATCAAGACTCCGTGATTCCTGCATTATGAATTATTTACTTTCCTTTCCAACTAGATCTCTATTTCATCTTATGATTCCTGCAGTATGAATTGTGTACTTTCCTTTCCAATTGGATCTCAACTTGATTCTATGATTCCTGCAATCTTGCATGATACCTAGCTTGTTTCTTTCCACCATCCTGTGATCAGTTAGTTATTGTATTTGTCATTATTAAATATGTTGCTATAAATGAGGCCATTAATTTGGATGGGGTGAATTTGCCAGTTCATCCCTAGCCATACCAAGACATCTGCAGGAAAAGAAGCTCCCACGCCTAAGTGTAGAGCAACAACCTCCATCTATGGAGAGTATACCAATGAACGGGGCATAATTTCGACACTTCCAAGGTGGTGTACTACCAGCTTTAGGGTCCTTCTCAAGGACCCTAAGTGTGGTCCTCGGCGAGTCGTGCCTGGAAATTTTAACCCTAAATATGTCCATCTATATGATAAACCTTTCCTATCAATTTGAACTCAAAACACCACTCAAAACCCCTTGAAACATACTAAGGCAAACAAGCACATACACACAACTGGTTACCGATGCCTTGGTCGTCCATGGATGTTTTACCTCAAAACTCCTCAAACTAACTTCTAATGCAATAATTAAACAGTTTCGAACTTATAAGCTCATTTCATGCATGTTAGGCTCTAATTTTTCCTAATTCATTATGATGTCCTTACAATATCCCCCACTTGGGAAACATTCAACCACGAATTACACATTCCTAAACACTTATTTAAAGGATAAACTCTAGACTAGCAGCTTAACACATATGAATTATTCCTAGATGAACATAAAAAATCAAGGAAAAAATCAATTCCACGCTAATCATAGCTACCCACAATCATATTAATACCTTTTGGAAAAATAACTCCATTATCCCCCACTTAGGACCACACATGGCTTTTAAATTCAAATTCACCATCACTAGGAAAACATCATAATCAATAAATCAAATTATAGTCATAATATTTTATCGATATTTTGCCTAAATCATTAAAGAAACACATACCGTAAAGGGATATAAGGAGATCATTCTTGATCATCCGTGGATTGGAGATTATAGAACCTATTCCTTTTTGGAAAACCAACTTCAACATTACTAGGAGCAACTTCCTTGCCTTCCCTCACATTAGCTTTTAACTTAGGAAAACCTTCATAATGAGACCACTCTCACCACACGCATAGGAACCATCTCTACCAGGCAAACACCTACCCTCATGTCTCTTACCAGACCTAGAGCAAGTAGCCCATACATACTCATTTCTATTCCATTGAGGCCTAGGGTTACACACCCTCTCATCCTAATACCTCGAAGAATTAGAATGACCATATCCTAAAAACTTTTTTCGATTCTTAGAACAACCATGTCAATCGGTCCCATCAATGTCCATCCTACTTCACTTTTTCTCCTTCTTAATATTGGAATCTTCTATTTGTTGAGCAAACACCATTAGCCGGTAGATATCCATATCATTAACAAGCATTTCCATATGACACTTTTATTATACTAGTTTGGACACCCTGTCATGAACCTATTAATCAAGTCTCTATGGTTTACTACAAAGCTTGGAGCATACTTAGACTAAAGAGTAAACTTCAAAGCATACTCCTTAACACTAAAATTTATTTGCTTGAGTTTTACGTTTTCCTCCAACTTAGCCTCCCTTTATTCCTTTGGAAATAACCTATCAAGGAAAGCTAACTTAAAAGTCTCCCACTCTATGGGACCCATCCTTACCGGCCTAGAATCCTTCTATTATTCATACCAAACTTGTGCCACATCTTTCAATAGGTCAGCGGCTAGTTCCAGTTTCTCCTAGAAGTTAATCCCATAATAACAAGAGTCATATAAACCTAATCTTTGAACCTATTTCGATCTTTCTCCACCTTGGAATCACTTAATTCTTTATGGTTCATCTTCAAAAAATTGCCTAATCCAGTATGTACTCATTCCCCCTATAGGGTTTACCATCACCTACCTATTGGCTTGAGACAATAAGTTCATAGAAGTACTAAGCTTATCTAACGTGACATTCCCATTTGTGGATCATTGGGAACTTGAGGAAGACCTTGGAATCCTTGGGGGAAATGTTTTGATTCTCATTTCCACCACCTTCCCTTCTAGCATTATCCATAGTGTTAGCCATAATCTAGACAAAAGTATAGGAAAACATTTAAAAAGTGCCTACTAAATCCAATCTGTATGACACGACTTGAAGAGACAAAAAGTGGAACTTTCCTAAGCATCTCATATCCTCCTAATCACAGATGTGTCGTGACTCACATCTATGAATAAGCTTTCATAAATGGGGTTTTGTGACATTGTAAGACCATTTCATAACCTTATGCTAAGATAACATGTTTTTCACAAACGGGGAGAACCCCTTAGAAGTGACACGACAAACTTGACCTCTCAGACGTCCTGTAAAAGGCCTTAGAAATTAATCATTGCACACATATGTAGATAAAAATTAGTACCTACCTAAAACTTATTCTTCAATACATATTTTGGAAGTCATTTCAAAAAACAGAAGTCTTTATAACATGTCTCAAAAAACCATTTATGACTCCATGAGTACAAATTTCTTTAAGATGCATCCCACAAAATTCTAAACATTGTAAAGAACATAAAAAACAATATAGGGGTGGTGTCCTCGGATGGTGTGAGGACTCACCAAGTTTGACTTCTTGAAATCTTTGAATCACTACCCTTGAAAACAACTCAATCTCCTCAAGACCCTACAGTGGATTAGAATGTAGTAAAAGTATGTGTTAGTACGAAATGTATCAAGTATGGAAACTATAATAGCAAACATATGATATCTCAAAGGGTTTAGTCAACAATAGACATAATCATAAGATATAATAGCATAAAATAATTATGCATACCATAAGCATAATAAATCATCATAAAGCATATGAAAGGTCATTCTTAAAACATTTTCCTTCTTATCGAATGATCTACTGCACAAGCCACCTCCTAGTATACTTGTGCAAGTGTAAGGTAGCTTCCCATACTACTATGAAAGCTAAGTATCTCTCTTTGGTCATTCTTGATCATAATCCACTCTCATATTTAAGACCTATGTTCTTCATAACAGATGGGAACTATGCACCCTAGATCACTTCAAGTCACACTTGTGCAAGGCACGTGAGGCATCCCATTCGTCCTTACACACTAAGTATATCTTGAAGTCACCCTATCCTCTTTCATTAACTATAGGTGTCCCTAGTATACCTACTTCACATTGACAAGGAACTATAATCTTAAGTTAATCATGTCATGTAAAGAAATATTAACAACTACTCAAGATAATTATGCATCTCATAGGGATCATACCATAGATAGCTTCAACTCATACTTGTGCCATGTATGGATGACATCCCATACTACAATTGATACTAAGTACTTATCTATGCTAACATAATCTAAACAAACTCTTGTCTATTAAGTTTTACATACTAAAAAAATAGACCTACTATCATGGAGAGTATCATAACGTATAATCTGAGCTAACAAGAACGGATACACAATACCAACCTAACCACCATACAACCAATCATGTATATGCAATCTTACCATAGGGGAGCATGAATCCTCAACCCTATTTAACGACCCGCAAGTAAACATTAGAAGTTAGAGTAGTCTTGAGTCATCACATTAGTATTTGACCTCTCCGAGGTCTTATGAAATCCCTTAAACATCTTTCAATACATAAAAATATAGAAAAGTATGAGGAATTAAAAATTTTCACAAACATCATCTTGAAAATCGCTTTTATAGAAACATAGGAAATGCTAAGTCTCATTGTCTCCATCATAGACACAAAAATATCTTGGTCCGGCCCATACATCAAAAATTAAAAATATCTAAGTCTATTACAATGTCTTTATAATATAAAAGATAAACATAGTTATGTCCTCTAATCTATTGAGAACATGCCGCAACTTTCTTGAAATATTGATAGTTTCAAAGCTTCACTTCAAATGACCTCCCTCAATTGTCACCTACACCTTCAGAGATAAAAAACATATGGAATTAGTACATTAGAATGCACTAACTATGGAGTTATTCAATTGAACTATGATAATAGAACATTTGTATAAAACTAGCTCTTTTATGCTCTTTTGAGGAAAACTTCAAAACATAAATATAAGAACCACATTTAACACAAACTTTACATATAAGTCACATTTCAAGTAATCCAGATATAGCAATAACAACATTTCAAACTATGTAAGCATATGACCCTACTACTAAAGGTTATCCTAAGATTTACTTAAGTAAGACAATAAGAGATTGTCCATGCACCCTCTTCAAACACACCTAAATATCTCCTAAAGACTACCTAAGATAATATTATTCCCTTTTCAGCGCCCATACACCCTCTTCAAGCCTACCTAAGAAACCCTCAAAGCTACCCTAGATAGGGACCCTTTTCTTCAACTCACATTAACTTCAGTCATAGTCATTCATTGAGTAAATTAAGAGATATTATATCAATTAAGGACTTCACATAATGGTCTTGGAAAATACTTAGGGAACCTACATCCTAGCACCTTCAAATCTTGCTCGTGCAATGTTTAGATAGTGTTCCATTCCACTACATAAATTGTGCAATACATATCCAAAATTAGAATGTATCCCTCATTATGAGAATAGGTATTAACCAACAATGACCATACTAGCTAGGAATGGAATCCGGAATCGACCCTACTCCGATGGAGGGTGTTCTACTTGCTAAGGGTAGAACTAGGAAACATTCCATGTAGGAACATGGTTAAGTAATATCAATGGTTTCTTTTAACTCTAGTATTATTCTCAAGTAGAGCTACTACGTAACCATACTCACTCGATGCTAGCCATGTTCACACAAAGTAAGTTAAATCACATAAGTGCATATGAAAAGGTATCATCTCTTAGTCATTACCTAACAATAATGCACCTACAAAAAATGTGTAAACTAGGGCTTCCACACAGTGGTCAATAAGGATAGCTAAATGGCTTTCCCAGAGATAGTCTCATGTCGTTCCATCCAACCTATCCCTAAGTCCACTATTTAGAATATTAGGGCTTTTTTGGACTCTATTCTCCTTCCTAAGTATAGATACTGCCCAAGGATATCTTAACCTTCTTACTATATAGAAGGTTCCACGTATTATTCATACTAAGAAGGGCACTATCTTAGTTCTACCGATCCTAGACATTCATTAAACATTCATCCATACACATACAAGACTACGGTTCATAAGCCTACTAAGTAAAGATGTTCATATTCATATACTTAGCATGCATCAAGTAGAGAGACATAGTCTACCTATCAAGAAACACATATCATCTTCATATCACATATACAATAATGTGCAAGTAATATAGGATTCATCAAGTCAACCTATCAAGGTACACTAGTAACACAACTAGAGGCATCACCCTAATCTATCATGGTCACATATAATCAATTACAAGATCTCATCCTTTAATCTCACATGTTCGGACATACCACATAATCCTTCCCATTGATGATATACATGTCATAATATGATAACATTACAATTCTCATAATAATGCTGACAAGGCCATGTTCATAATAATGTTAACACATAAGCACCGCCACCATAACTGGAACATATCAATTAACATAATTCAAAACCTATACTACACATCATAGAGCATCTTAGGACAACGTAACACTCTTTCAACATTGAGACATCTAACCCATAGTCAATTCAACCAATCCATTACACAAAGGATCTTACCAATAACTATAGTCTCCAACTCAAACAAATAATCAATCTTTACATTGAATAAATGTAGTACAATATGAAAGTCATCCAATTAGGACAGCCTATATACAATTCTTACATGATTCCTACATAATCTAATCGACCAAAGTAAAGTACATAAGAACTCAATATAATAGAGCAAGGATCACATAAGGATTTCATGATTTTCATTGGTTCATAAGGAATTTGATCTAAAATCATTAAACTAACATCAATTATATCATAAAATTGTTTCAAATTGTTTCATGCACCCATAACTAGAAATTGAAATAGAAGAATTTATGTTTTTGATCATTATTGAAACCATTAGAAATTTGCTCCTTGAATAGAAGAGAGTTAAAGAATGAAGAACCATACCTCAGTATATAAGATTATCCCAAGAAATTGATGGAGAAAAACATGGAAAATCAGTCTTCTTCCGTAGAGCTTCAAACCTTCATCAATAAAGGTTTTGGAAAAAGGAATGTAGAGGTTTTGTTTTGAGTTGAGGGTTTTTGTTTGATTAGTTATATAGGGGTTTTGAAAGGATTTAATAACCATAAATAATTGATTTAAAAATTACCCAAAATATCCCTGTTCTTATTGGACATTTTAACAAATTCAGATTTGACTTAAAAATGAGGCGACCAAAACTGGGAGGTCAAGATAAAATGATTTGTGATGTCCCCTCTTCGCAGGGCAAAATTTGCCTTTCTCAGTCACGCAGCCACTACCAAATCGTGGCTACGGTAGCATTTTGCTTGGCCAATGTTTTAATCCTCTTGGGGAACCCTGAGGCTAGTTCTCGAGTGTCGTTCTCAGATTTTTCTACCCATTATATGTCCATATATGTATGGAACTAGTAATAATAAATCACTCTCAAAAAATCACCAAAAACTCCACTACAAAACACTACAATGCACTAGTTTAACATTGACTTGTTTCCGGATGTGTTGGTCGTTCTTGGAGGTTTGACCTCCGAACACTTCCAAACTTTATATGTTGCCTAACACATATCATACTTTTATAAACATCATTTTAACATGAATTGTAGTAGAAACTAGTGAATATGACAACTACCTTTCATTTAGACACCATGACCTATACTACTTGTATCATGCATGTAAAGTGAGTGTGTGAGTACATTGGTCAACATAATCACATAATGTATATCTACAACAAATTGAGTCACCCACCCTCTTAGACCATAATACTCTTTCAAATATAGACCACACGTCACAGATAGCATAGGAGACAAGTCAAACTTTATATTACACTTAGGACTCCTAATTTGTACTATTCATGAATTCACATAGAGGTATATAGGTAAGGGATTATTAACCATTTTAACTCATCAATGGAATAACGTATACTTTATCCTAACATGGATAATACACATGATTATACAATAGCCATAAAACCTATATCACAACTAGAATAGGAAAGTATGCATAGGCTTCACACAGTATACTCATAAGAACGTGTTCATATATTTGTCAACATACCTTCAAGGACATGGTCAATCACATATATAATGATAATAAGTAAACACCGCCACCATAAGTGGACCATACCACAAAATTCCATACAAGGCTTCATGAATTACATTAATATAGAAAAGTAGAGGGATAAGACATTCTTACCAATTAATCAATCTTGAATAATCTTTGATCAATACACCTTGTTTGTCAACCATTCATACATATGGAAGTATCTAAATGTACTTTAATCATAAAAGAAATTGTGTACAAGGCGCTACAAAATCATACTATAACATAAAACAAGGCTCGTCACATGTACTAGGAAGTAGAAAGTCCTAGATCATCAACTAACCTCCCTAGTTTAGTTCATCAATCATCATGTACCAGTAATATAAATTTATGGAAGTATCCAAATAGATATAAACCAAATCTAAATCATGCTTCATCTACCCTAGAATCAAGATCACATAATGTTCATTACAACATTCAAATTGTTGGTTAGAAAAGCCTAGATCAATTCATGCCAAGATTCCTTTTCTTTGATCATCAAGAATTCATACCCACAATACATTAATATCATCAATACAAGACAGTAGTTAACGACAACTTAACCTAAATGAAATCCTACTACAATTGCCATAACGACTAGATCAGAGTGAACATACTACTTTTGACACCAATAGAAAATAGAAGAATCATAGGCTAACCAACATTGATCAACAAGAATAACTTATTCACAATCCGTCAATAATATCCAATTAAGAAAGTAGATACAAGCAGTCCTAGACAATCCAATTCCCCACTAAATCATCAAAATACAAACGTTATAGTAAGTCATAGAAAACTAGGCTAAGAATATTCAAATATTCATACATTGATACACATGGTTTCTTCAACATCAATTCACGTAAGTAAAAGTAGATATAACCACTTTAACGTTATAGAATCACAATTCAATTGATAACAAGTCAAGATCACAAAGCCCATGTGATGCTAAATCGATTTAAGAAAGGAACATTGGTTCATCATTCAATTGGATTAAAATCACGGTCAAACCAATGCATTAACATCAATTAATAATTATTTAATCATTAAAAACGTTTTGAGAAGGAACCCATGGCTAGATTGAAGAAGAGGTTTGATCATGAAACTTTCTTTGGAAACATAGAGATTAACTCTCCAATTGAAAGGTTATTTAGAGATGAAAGATAACCATAACTTTTTCTAGTTTACAACCTATAAAAATTTATGATTCATCCATGAAAATCCAAGATCAAAGCTGTTCTTGATCTATACAAACAATGGTGGTTTCTAGGGAGAATATTTTTGAGGGAAAGGTTTAAGTCGTGTAGAGGGTATTCGGAATGGGATGTTCACGTGTTAGCTTACTAATAAACACCCAAAAGTAGATAAATAAATCCATTAGACTCAGGTTAGTAAGTGAGGTGAATTTCTTATTCACCCCTTAAATAAAATAGTCCGCTAGACAGTAGCTACAAGCCACCATCGACGGACCCATCGACAAGCCGTTGGTCAATCGACAGGACGTCCTTTGTCTTTCGTCAAATGGTCCTTATACAAATTTTGGGTTGAGACCTGCCAAAGATAAGTTTACATCGACTAAAACTAACCAACAAGCCGTTGGTTTACTAACCGACCGTCGTTTGGTGCGTCGATTGACACTGCCAAGGAAGTGTCTCAACCAGCCTTGGGTCCTTCTTCTGAGGCCTTTTGCGGGGCCCTTTAGAATTCATACCCAAACGTTTCCAATGAAAATACAAACCTTATAAATTTTTAGACCTTCCACATAAGATTCACAAAAAATAAAAACCTGCAACTTGTCCAAACAGGATAGGCCCCATCAAGACACACATTGAGCGTCTTAAGGCCTATATTTCGAACGACTTGGATGTTCTTGGTCGTTTGACCTCCAAGCTTCTTGAAACTCCATATACCATATCTAAACATCATTATATCTCATTTTAAGACTTTATAATTTCATTACATATAATATATATAAACACATAAAGACACATGAGGCTTATAGGTTACTAGTCGTCGAACGTTTTGGTCGTCCCTTCATGTTCGACTTCCAAATAACCTCAATATTTACACACTGCCTATAAACAATATTATAATTAATTTTAGGACCTTATACCCTTAATAAAAACATGTTATGCTCTATACTCCTTCACTCATTTTGGGGTATTACAAGTTTTTAATTATTCCGCATTTTAGACCTATTATATGTTATGACGAATGCTAAGGGCCTCTTTATGTCATCTCCAAGGATGACTTTACTTGCTACATCTCAAGATTTCTCCCCGGTCGTGACATTATCTCTAAGGTCGTTATATGATTATGGTTATCTATGATTAGCATGACATTTATCTTTTGTTTGATTTTGGTATGTGCATTTAAAATTAATGCATATATGATGGGTTGCTAGTCTACAGCTGGGGTTTTAAAGAAGTAATTAAAAAGGTGTCATTTCATGGATGAATGTTTTCCAAGTGAGGGATATTTTAAGGACCCCAAAATGAATTAGGTCAAAATAGAGCCTAACATGTGTTCCATTAGTTTATAAGGTCTAAAATGGTGAAATTATTGCATTAGAAAATAGTTTGATGAGTTTGGAGGTCAAACATCCAAGGATGACCATGAAGAATGGTAACTAGTCATTTGTAGGGTCAAAACTTCCTGGCATGACTCACCAAGGATCACACTAGGGGTCATTGAGAAGACCGTAAAGCTGGCGGTACACTACCTTGAAAGTATCCAAATGACGGCCTCCCAAATGACACCTCGTTCATTTGTCTCCACTCCATTAATGGGGGCCATTTATCCACGTCTATGTGTGGGAGATGAGCTCGCAAAATATGTGGTGTTTTTCTCAAAAGAAAGATCTATAGGATGGAGCCATCACTCAATCGACAGCCCGTCGCTAGCAGGCGTCGATTGAGCTTGCAACTTTTCCTACAGGTGTCTTGTAGTGGCTAGTGGTAAATTTCCACATCCAAATAATTTCATGGACGATTATTTTAGGTGGAATTAGTTATATTTAGTCTATTTAAAAAATAAAAGAGTCATGTAGATTCTAGACTCCAAATCAAAACTTCTCCCTATCCAAAACTCTCTCTAGAACACCATAGAATAAGAACAGAAATTGGAGGCATCTTCTAGGACGAAATTCACCAAGGATTCAATCTAGTTTAAGTCTTTTATATAAGTTATGTGAATATTAATAATTCATAGATTCTTCCATTAATGGATCCCCCCTACTTTCCCTCAATTGAGAATTCAAAAGACTATTATCTAGAGAGGGTTGTTATTGCATTGTGGGTATGGTCTTATTGTGATCCCAATCTAGTGGGTGGTATTCAATTATGTTATTATGATGAGTATGTGATGTTTTCATGTGATTTTCATGGTTAATTGATGTATTTAATGATGAAGGTCGTAATGGTAGGTTTAGGCCATTAGAGGCAACAATAAAGATTCTAAGTTGATCTTCTTAATTCAATTGTATGGTATGCTAATTTATCATAAAAGGATCTCCTAGATTTGAATTGATCTAGGATTAATTTATTAAGGTGTATCTTGACTTATAAAGATGGAACTAAACTTATTTCATCAAGTATGACTAGAATTACCTTCCATTGATGAAATTGTATGAAATAACTTATAGTTGGACATGGATCATGATAAAATGAAGTTAGCTTTGATTATAAGGTTTTTATAGCATTGTTGTTAGGGCTTTAGGGGTGAATTTATTATGACGGCATTCTGATGAGTTTTTATCCTTCTCCTTTTTACTTAGACATGAGTAAGCGAGCGGAAAAAATTTCTCTCACACAGATGAATCATAGGTAGACCTAAGAACCTAAAATGAATCAAGGCATGATAGACTAGAATATCTTGAAGTTTTATTGAATAGTCACTTCTTGTGTATTTGACTTGGTAAGAAAAGACCAAGATGTGATAGATTCAGATGGTATATTTCATCGAAGCTTGAGTTGAATAACTCATTGTAGCTTGAGGTGATGAATATCATGGTGGCCTTGAATGGAGGAATCAAGCCCTCCCATGTTTAGCTGGTATTGTGTTGCAAATATACTTTATTAATATAGCTTGACTTTGTTTGGCAAAAAGAATTTCATTTTAGATTAGGGGAATGGCCTATGCTCTCCTTATTATAGCTTTATTTGCATGAAATGTGTGTTTCAAGGAATAACTTGAGATAGATTTCTCAAGGTAGCTTAGGGTGAAACACCTCAAAAATGAGCTAGGTAAAACTAGATCCTAACATGTGTATTATGATATTTTAAAGTCCTAAAATGGTTACTAATTGTGTTGGTGTACTAGTGTGGGAAAGGGTATGGGTCTTTGCCTATGGATTGCACATGTGTCGTTTGATTAGTTTGGTTTCCATTTGTATGAATATGAATGTAAGAACATGTGTGACTTCAGGTGTTATGTCGAAGGTTTTCTCACATTTATGTATATACACATACATGAATGAGTATATAGTGAATAGGGGATCCTTGAAAGGTGTGCTCAAGTGTATACTAAACTAGATAGTGCTAATATATATGCTATGTCAATGTGAAAGGATCTTCTCACATGATTTAGGTTGATGAACTTTTATCTATGACCTATGACTTAAGCATATGAGGAGATGACTCTCCTAAACCTATGTTTTATAAAGAATTGATGATAAAGGTTTTTAATAAAGGGAACTTAGCTTAGCACCAAGTGAACTTGAATATGAGTGTGTGTCCCTTCCTAATGTGGGAAGGTAGGTCACCATAAATCTCATGAGGTGGATAACCACAATGCCTCTATAGGGATAAGTGGTGTTTCCATAAGTGAATAACCATAATTCCCCATCTTTGCATAAAGAGGGATTTCACATGTACCTCTAAGTTCCATAAACTATGTTAGTCGCGTAGGATCTACCAAGTGATATTACCTAAGATGCTAGTATGTTACTCATGTATTACCTTGGAATGTAAGATGCCCTTTTTTTGGTGTGAGGCGATGACACCAAATTCCATTTTTAGCACCCATGGTCTTAGTGTTGGTTAATGCTATAGTTTCCCTAAAATAAAATGGACAATGGAAGTAAATGAATGGGATCCTCACTAGAAGGATTTAAGGTTAGTTACTAAGGATAGGTGGAAGTAATTAACCCATCTGGACATTGCAAAAGTAGCTTCTTAAAAAGTGGTAGGAAGGTGACCTAAATATATTTATGTCCATATGCATGACTTTGTGGCATTGGTCTACTTGTTATAAATATATGCATGGTATGAATCTATATGAACTATGTTTTTCTAAATGACTATATGATGTAGATCTTGTATTGACATGAATGAAGTTCTCTTCACTTACTTGTTGAGGTATGAATTGAATGTTAAGGCATGTGGTCTCATGAAGGGCTTACTAAGAATGTAAGGGGTTATGGGGTTCAATATGTCATTGCACTAGTATACTATTATTGGGGACATGAACAAGGTATAATACTGATGTATATGCAAAGAAGTAAATGTATGTACAACTAGAAGTAGCTTATTGTAAAGCCAGTGTAGTCTTGATTTAAACATGTATTTGATATATTGTGCTTATAGGATGTTATGTGTTGGCTTAGGTAGGTTAAATATAAGTTTCCTTTTGGCCTTAAGGTGATGCATTGCACAAAGTATCACTAGATGGTTACTTTGAAGGTTAATGAATAAAAGAGGAGATAGTTCACTGTTAAGAGAAGATAGCTAATTGTAATGTGCCTTAAAAATGCATTAAATTCTATATGTGATTTTATGTAATTTTTGGCCTTTGAATATGTTTATACGAAGTATACTAATGATATAAAGGCTATGTTATAAAGGTTTTATAAAGATTTACTCAAAAAGTCATGAATTATGATTTCAAGAAAATATCCTTTTTAAATGCATGTTTTTTCATGGTTGTCATACTTGGTGCATTCTTGTTCTAATCCCATTCTTCTCTACTTTTTACACAAAGTGTAAGTTATGG
This sequence comes from Solanum lycopersicum, assembly GCF_036512215.1. NCBI lineage: Eukaryota > Viridiplantae > Streptophyta > Magnoliopsida > Solanales > Solanaceae > Solanum > Solanum lycopersicum. The sequence continues at coordinate 48,559,044 of NC_090811.1, forward strand.
ATGCTTAAAGGATGTATATGATTGTGGAGCTTGATATGTTATTCCTATGCTCAAGGAAAGGGGTCCTTAAGTTTCAAGGATTCCTAAATCATGTGTTACTGTGAAGTTCTTAAATGTAGTATAGTTATGTCTTATGTCTTAAGATGTGTCCCTAATGTACTCTAAAGTTGTTGAGTCTAAGATGGAAAAGAGATTTAGGTTCTAAATATGTATTATGAATTATGTTATATATATATATTGGATATAGCAAAAACAATTTAAAACGCCATAATAGGCTTACATAAAGTGTCTCAAACGATAAAGGAATAATATAGTGTCTTAGACATAACAACAACATTGCTAGAATAGGAAACAGTAACATCCTCTAAAATTGAGGACCTACAAAAACTTTGAGAAAGAAGTCCAAGTCTTTTTCAATTAGCCTCAGGTACTTGAACACACCGAACCTACATTGTTTAGTAAAAGGGAAAGAATATGGGTTGGTACAACCATTTTTACTAAGTATGGAAACCTATGCAAATGAAACAATTGAAATCATGCTTAAAAGGACATTTGTACAAACCATGCTAAGTCTCTTTGAAAAGTCTTTATGGAGAATTACAAACATATACTAGACATTAGGCAAAACATCACTGAAGATCATATTCAACAAAAGACCAATACCATAATAAGTCAAGTCTACACAGTTATTATTCCCACAAGTTAAATCAACATGAATAACATCATATTCAGATCATATATACATAAGTAAGTTGTCACGTCGGGTTTACCTCCCTAGACATAACCTGCGTCGTCATCCTCTTTCAAGACTAAGACTAGTCTCTTAGTTTACATCATTACATTCATAGGTCAAAAATATGGATAATTTAAAACTTTTTATTACTTCTACTTGGAGTTTTACATAGACCTCTACATACACATAATATATATCTGTATTAAATATACATAGCCCTTCGTATAGTAAGATTACATAGCATTCTACTTTTATTGGACATAAGTATAAATATATAAAATAGAAGATAGTCCTTAAAGATTATCTAATCTCATACCATCTACGAAGATTGGAAAGTTGGGTATATCCCATACATTAATGTCATGACCGAAATCTAGACCCTAGACGAGACCGGCATCGTTGACCTCTCAGAGGTGGCAGACAATCCTATATACCTCATTCTTACTTCATCTAGTTTTAGCAGAAAATTTGAAACTTTTTGCTTCTTAACATGCTTACTAAACATTCTATTACATATATAATTGTTCACCATCAACCATCTAACATTAAGATCATCAAATGAAAGAAGCAGATTATTATAACTATAAAGATGTACTTGCCAAAATTGTACCCATAAAATATCTGAGCAAAAACAGGAAAGAAACGCTAGTGGAACATACTCCACTAGCTCAATCCTACAACTAAGCTAGAATTTAAACGGGCACGAATCCTCAAAAGCATGAGGCCCTACCAATTCTGGATGAATACTCGACGTCCAGATAGATGCAGCGTTGATCCTATAGATCTAGCGTCCACGTGTGCCTGCATCTAAAAGTATAGAGTTGTATTGGGTCAGTACACACTTATACTAAGTATGGGTATGTGCAAGAACACACCAAGGACATGCATGACTAAGAATAGCTCTTTCCTAGAAACATGATTATAACAGGTTTAGTCAATGGACTTTCGAATTGAGATTAGGAAAATGAGTGAACTTTTCAAATTTGGATTATGAAAGTTATGCCATGAGAGTAACATGCACCATCATACTTAACATTTAGAACACAGTACACAACAGTGTTCACGTAGAACATATCATAATTCATATAACAGATAACGTTGTTCATATCATTTATTCATATGCCATGAGACCTTGGAATCATAGACTTGACATTAAAACTTCCCAAAAATGAGGGCTCAACATATGGGACCTCATCTAGGGAGTCTTCATTAGCGAAAATAAGAGTCTGCTTCATTCATTCATAAGTACTTCATTTTATTTCATTCATAGGATAGTGTGAACACCAGCTATGCCTAGGATATAGTTTAAGACTTTTATTGGGTTTGCTGTGCAATGACAAAGAAAGACCTGATGTCATTATTTGAGTCTAACTCACCTCTTGGTCATCCTGCCCTAACACCTTTGGTATCATTCATATCATTATGTGCATCATTTGAGGCTGGCTTCATTCATTCATTCATTGGGAACTTTAACTTTAACCGACATAGATCATGTGAGCATCATGAAATCTAGTGTCATGAAACCCCACATCGAAAAGAGGTTGAATCACCGGCCAAAGTGACCTCAAACATTCTAGCTTACATGGGAATTGAACCCGGCCAGATCCCTATATTGGAAGTATAAGTTTGAAGTCTAGGAGATAAAAGGAGACTCATACCCAGCATGCCAGACAGTCTAATCTCATAAGAGTTACGTGAACCTCGGCACTTCCCGAAAGAAGGCACCACCGCTCATAGCTAGTCTATCGGTGCTCAATATAAAGTTCCATTACATTCAACTGATACGTCATGGAACATGGCTTCTAGTATAAGGACATCATAGCTCTATAGATGATTCGTCATCTCATCATTAGTATTAAGTGTGTTAATCTCAATACTTTCATTAGAGTGTTCATAAAGACTGGTCTCTTCATTCACTTTACACTCTCATAGGTGAGTACCTTTTGGTAACATTTACATAGTATCATATTAGATTTGTCTCACCTTTTACATTAGCCTCATATCATGTTGTCACCACATTCATTATGATTAGCACATTTGCACTTAATAGTTACTCACCCCTTTTTACGTTAATGTTCATATCATCATATGCCTATTCAGTTGGCCATTTTGTGTATTTCACACTCTTACTTAACCCTTTTAGGGTTTCATCATTTCATTGTTCATTTTATAATTTAAGTGTTCATTTCATCATATGCCAATGCACTTGGTCATTTAATGTATTTTACACTCGTGCTTAACCCTTCTAGGGTATCATCATTTCATTACATACATCTTAGGTTCACTTACTTTTAAATATGCTAGACGTATGGGTCTATATATACAAGCCATGAGGCTTCATTTATAATTCATTTAAGTGACTCATATATTCCTAAAATTATGTAGTACAAGACTTATGCATCTTGTATATATGCCTTGATCTCGATTTTGATCAAAGTAGGCAGCATTATTCTTGAACATTTAATTCACATATGACTTATGTATCAATACGGTATTGGGCAAGGGAACCCGGTTTTCCAATCTCTTGAACAACACATACATTTTTTATTTATTTTGGTTTGATAAATATGACTTGGGAACCCAAGTTCGAGCCACAATGTTTTCATTTTATTTTTCCCTTAATTTCTCTCATTATTTTTCTCTTAATAGAACAACAAAAATGTGGGATCGAACCCCACAACCTCATTTACTTTTTATTTTCATTGCCTTTAAATTTCTCTCTTTTGGCCGAGGGGTTGTGGGTTCGAAGCCCCAAAGCCCCTTTTTAATTTCTTTTAATTTTTCTCCTTAAATCTTCCTTGGAGGTGGTAAGTTAGATTCCCACGCCTCACATCTCTTTTCTTTCATTTCCTTTGACTCTCCTTAATTGCATAGAGGTCATGGGTTCGATTCCCACGCCTCACATTTTATTTTATATTTCTTTTACTCTTCCTTAAATCTGATTGAGAGGTGGTGGATTCGAATCCCAGTCCACTGATTTCTTACATTTTCTTCTAAGTTAAATTTTCAAGCCAATACCATGGTTCGAATCACCTTCACTACATTTCTTTTTACTTGTTTATTTTCATCTTTTTTAACATGGTGATGTCACGGGTTCAATCCTCCATGACCTCACTTGTTTTAATTCATTTTTTCCCAACATTTTGAACCCTCTTTGCTGATCGAAATTCATCACTAGAAGCTGTAAATTTTCTTTTAATTTTTCACCATCCTTTCAACAAGTTACACCTTAGTTCTTAGGGGAATTTTGTAGTGAATTTAGAACGGTTTAGGTGCGTTTTCATGGATTCATTTAAACAAGAGATTATCCCTCAAATCAGCCACATTTCAAATCATATGAACATAACATTTACAACAACATGTGTACATGAAATATAATGAACTATCATGCCATTTCAACTCCTAAATCATTAATAATATCCACCGCAACACACACACACACACGTAGTTACATTTTCAAAATCATCAACATAAGTCACATTATTCCAAACATATATAAACACATAATCATAACAAAAACATGTTTCATCCCTAGTTTTAAACCAGCAACATAACAAACCTATGATTCAATGGGAGCTAGTGACATGGACATGAAACAAGGAACAATCCTTGTTTTTGGGATAAATATTCTGAACCTTATGGGGTCTCTTGCGAAAGGGACCAAGAGAGAAGAGAACCCACACCTTTTTGACGTTACAATCTTGACTTTCTGCCCAAAAACATTACCCAAGAACATGTCTAAGCCTTTTCAATATTAATTCCACTGGAATGTGGACCTCCCTTAGCCTAGTGTTCAATTAACGTTTGTTTTCTTGTGATTTCGTGTGAGTTATTTAAATTTGAAGAACTTGGTTTATATTTCTACTTTTGTATTTTATTTTGGCAAAGAAAATACGTGAGAAATAATAAGAGAAATTGAGCGTGAGAGTGGAGAGATAAACGTGAGAGAGTGGAAGTTGTACGAGGCTTAGGAGTCTAGTTTTAGGACTTAGTCAATAAGGTTTTGTATATTTAATAAAAATCTGATTTTTATTTTATTTTAAATCAGCTAATGAATAATTATTATTAATTAATTACATTAATTTAATAGATTAAATAGAAATCACTTTAATTCATTGTTTTCATCTAGGTTTGAACCCCTCCACCTTCTTAATTAAATAATTAATTGTATATTTATGGTAATTATAATACTACCCTTAGCCTGGAAAAAGACCATTTTACACCTAGACCCTCCAAACCTAAGATTTTCCCTTTTTAAGTCCGGTAAAGACTCCTTCAATTAAATTTTCATATTCGAGAGCCCTACATGGTTCGACCCAACCTTTCAAAGCTCAACTAACTCCACAAGTTAGTTGTCTTGACTGTAGCAACGGTTCCGAGGTCTGGTTCTACGCGCATCAATCCATGTAAACCCTGGTCTAATCATAGGCATTCTTGACACATTAAGCATTTTTTTATCTTATCCATATTTAGGGTTGTTACAATCAATGTAAGAGAGTCCTATATAGGCTTTATACAATTCGAACTCAAATGAAAGGAGATAGAACATTAGAGTCTTAAAACTAAAACAACATCATCACCTCGATATTGGTAGTGCCCTTAGAAAGTGAGGACCTACCCACTTGGATGAACGAGAAACTCCAAGATTTCTTCAATGTCACCTCAAAGAGACTTCAACGACCGGAACCTAAATTGTTAATGTAAAATGGAGAAAATGGGGTTAGTGAGCCACTTTTACTAAGTATGAGACATATTCACATATAGATCAAATCATGCTAAAAAGGACATTTTATCAAAACATGCTACTTTACTCTTTGAAAGCCATATGCATTATCAAAGAAAAACAAACAAATCAAAAAGGCATATTTATCAAGTCAAAGAAAATAACATGCTTGTCAACATATTTTAACTAATTATAAAATACAACCCTATCATCAAGTAATTACATCACAAGCATGGATAAGAGTTCATTAGATCCTAATAAAGCAAGACTACTACTCATAAGTCCTTATTAATCCAACAAGTGAAATAACCAAGCAAAGCCACATAAACTTACTCAATCAAGTGACCCAAAAGGCACCATTACTAATATTCAACTTCACATAACATAACCTTTAAGGATATACAACCTCATACTTTTAGCAGCATAGACCAATTACATGTTCATAAGAATATTAATCACCATATAATATCATTACATGTAAAGAAATCATATTATCATCTGTTGCATTCTTTATCATATACATACATAATATAAACCTTCTAAAGCTCCCATCAAGGGAAACTAGTGCAAGGCATAGATAGAGTCTCATACCCCTACCTAAGCTAAGTCAAACCTCTCAAGTCACCCTACTTATTTTATACATCATTTCTTCATTTTAGTATAGGGGACACTTGCCTTAACTGACATAGACCACAAGAGCTAAGTGTGGAATCTAGTGTTGTAAAACCTTATAGTGATGGATGGTGGTCTATCAGCCAAAGTAAAACCAAACATAAATGCTGCTTTCTAGGTTGATCCACTAGCTAGTCTTCTTATGGGTATAACATAGTTCAACAACCAAGAGATAAGTATAATTCCTCTACATACCACTTTGCAATTGGGGACTCCTCTCATGGGAATACATTGGATGAGTTTCCTTTTTTATGGAATCAACACCACTTGTAGAACTATAGGGTTAATCTTCCTTTATGGAAAGTCATCACCTCCCACTATGAAGTTCACTCGGTGCTAAGCTAAGTACCTTTGTTGAAATGTTTTTATTAATTATCATATCTTATTGTAGGTCATAGGGTCTAGACCCTTGTATAATAATCATCATCATATATCAATAAGAATTGCATGAGTATAGATTCACAATTCATATAAGTGAGGTTAGCACATTTTCATATTCGTTCATAATTAGGAACATTGGTAGTCGTCACCATCCTTATAACATTTACTTTTTAATAAACCTCAAAACCATAGTCAAGACATTTCAATTAAAAATCATATTAACCCTATATATACTAATACAAGGTATACTCCAATACAACATCACACTCAATCATAAATTGAAGTAAAGAATAGGGATCATAAGACATACTAAGTCTCCCTCTTAGTCCATCACCAAGGTTTTACCATCAACTCTTACTTCAACCATAATTAGGTCATAAAATCATTATAATTCAATAACCTACATGATAACAAGGCTAGGATAATCACTACATCAAAATTCAATACTAAATCATCGCTTAAGTCATGATACTTAGGTCAATTCACAAAGTACTTTATAACCTATAATCAGTTTCTCAAGAACAAGCATGAAAGACTACAAATCATGCTAAATTTTTTCATGATTACTGTAACAGCATCATCTAGTAGTAATTCAACTATTACCCAAGTCAATTGACTCAAATTCAACCTAATTCATATCTAGATGAAACCAAGGGTTGAGGGTTGAGGGTCATCATCTACAAACTATGATAAACCATTAAGATATATAATAATTATGTTAGAATTCATGTTAATATATTCATATTATCCATAATAAACAACAAACTAAACAATTAATAACATAATATTCGAGATGGAGAAGAACCCACATGAAAACTCAACTTTTGAAAATACTTTGAAGGAACCCTTTGAGGAAAGAGGTACCAAAAGTGATTAGGTCCCATACCTCAAAGTTTGATGAATAACTGATGTTGAAATATTCCCTTTAAATCCCCAAAATCTCTCCCATAGCTTGTCTTCAATGGTTTCTTCTAATAGAGAGACAAAGAAGAGAGAAGGAAGAGAGTTTTGTTTTGAGAGTTGTAATTAGACTAATATGGTTGGGTATTTCTATAGGGGGTTAATTGAATTATTTAGGCCTCCCTAATCCCCTAAATAATGACCTAATCCCTTTATTATACAATTGGAATTTAATTGAAAACGTACAGAAAATCACAGTGCCACCGACGACACCACGATCGACGGATTCTGAGTCAGTCGACGGACCAGGCCTTCTCCATGCGGCACATCTGTGGTTCTTGATAGAGACTTGTGTAGGAGAGGGATCCAACAAAATTTATAAGTTTTGGTAAATGGTTGGAAACGACTTCCCATTGATCCACACACGGATCATCGATTGCATCTCTTGGGTGCACACTGCCCAGACAGTATTGACTCCAACGTGCAAGGGTCCTCCTCAAGGGCCCTTGGTTGGTCCTTGGAGATTCATACACAGAAGTTTCAACCACGAATAGACTTAAACACATGTTATCCACTCTTCCATCAATTTTCATCGATTTCTGACTCCTAAAAGCTAGTCAAATAGCCTAAGGCATGCTAGTACCTCCATGAACTAGTTTTCCGAATGTCATGGACGTTCTTGCACGTTTTGGTTTCTGAACATCCTAAATGACCGTTTCATTAAAATAAATCTTACAACAGTGTCTACACCTTATGACACTTATTTTAGGTTTTAAGACACGTCGTGGATTTTTGAAGTGTTACATAAGTCCAACATAACCTTATAACAACAATTAACGTACAAGAGTTCATATTATCAGAATATACATGACCCTTACTCACAACCCCTTCCCAAGCCTACAAGTTTAATGTTTATGTGAAGTCCCTTAAACCCCACACAACTAAGTAAACCAAACAAAGGATCATAATCAATTTCTACATTTCATATATCTTTATATCATGCATATTTATAATCATGTACATGAAGTTAGACCAATAACATGTTCAATAATGAAACAAACATCATATAGGAACATCAACACGTAAAGTCATCTTATATATTGCATTCATAACATAAGTACATAAGAACAACCTCCTAGAACATCCCTTGAGGTCAACTTGTGCCATGTATAAGTAAAGTCCATACCCTTACCTACACTAAGTAGAACCGCTTAAGTCACCCTAGTTAGTGTACATTACTTTATTCATTTTAATTTCAGGAACAGTTGCCTTAACCGACATAGACCATGTAATATAGACATGAAATATGGTGTCATGAAACCTTACATCGAAAGAAGATGATCTACTTGCCATGGTAGTACAAAATATGAACATCCCATTCTAGGTGGATCCACTAGCTAGTATTCCTATGGGAACAACATACTTTAAGATTCTAGGAAACATACTAGAGACATTCTATATGCCCATTTGCATTGTAATCTCCATCTCATGAGTACAATAGTGAACCTTCCTTCCGACATTGGGAAGGGACATATCTCATATCTAGTTCGCTCGGTTCTAAGCTAAAGTCTCTTTTTTCAAAAGTGATTAAGCCTTTATTAATCATCATTCTATAGGTCAAAAGAGACTACCTATTAAATGTTCATAATAGTATCTCATTAGTTATTGCATAAGAACATTCTTTCATAACAATCCTTCATTTGTGAGATCAACATATCAGATTGATAGCATAGTAAGGCACACATGTGAATCACGTTCAACCTTGTATCTTTATAACCCTAACATGATCTCACCATTCACATAGTCAAGACATTTCATCACATTCATCATACAATCACCTTCCTAAGCTAAGCACACACAATACTTCAATTGAACACAATAATAAGTATAAACCATCAACATTGAAGTAAGGATTCAAGATCACAAAGTCTTACCAATTTACCTTCATTATCCTCCTTCAAGAGTTTACCTTCCATCCAACCATATTGATCAATCAATATACTTAACCAAATAATATAATAACACTATATACAATAACTAAGTCAATTGCACCATTACTAATCAACTCAATCTCAATTCACAACCTAGGGTTAAGGAAAGGGTTCAATCAAGGTTTCTTCCATAGAACTAAGTCAAGGCCAAAGAGATACAACAATTAACAAATAATAGATCATAATATATCAATTATGACAAAAAGAAACCAACAACAATACAATATGAGATACCAATTTTAGAATTACAAGAAAACCATGTTTTTATCAACTCTAGAAATCAACTTTGAAAGTATCAGGGGGAAAGAGTTCCCAGGATTAATAGATTCCATACCTTGTTAATTCTTAGAGAATTTTAGAGGAGAAATTTAATCCAGATTCCATATTGAAGATTTACCTTCGTCTTCAATGGTGTTCTTTGGGAGAAAGAGAGATAATGTAGAGAGAAGGTGGAGAGAATTAGAGTTTGGGAATTGCTGAATGTTAGGTTAGTTTAATGAGGGTTAGGCCTTTTAAAGTCCCTCAACTAACTAAATTAAACACCTCCTAACCCTTAATTAACCACCTAAGTAACTAACTAATTAAGTCCCTAACTTAAAAACTTAACAATGAAAGATACCCTCGCCTATGACACCACAACCTACGGTCTGTAGGTCCATCGACGGCTCCATACTGGCGAGGCATCGGTTGGATCAGAGAGGGGTCTTTTGGAACCTTTTGGTGATTTGGATAAGGATGGACCTACGAATCTATCTACAGGTCATTGATCCTTTGAAGGCTCATCATTAGGTCAGTCGTTTGGCCACCGTCAAACTAACAACTTTTGGTCAAATGCAAGGGTCTTCACCAAGCACCCCTAGGGTAATTCTTGAGTAGTCGTAACCAGATGTTTCGACTCTAAAAGCACCTAATACTTGTTTAAAACCTTTTTATAACTATTTTATTGAAATTCTGACTCTCATAATCCAATGAAACATGCCAAGGCACACTAATCTCTATTTCACAAGTCTCTGGACGCCATGAACGCTTTTTGATGTTCTTAATCTAGCACTTCTGAATTAGTTTAAATACATTACTTTAGGCCTATAAATATTGCTTAAAGTTTTATCTATACATGTGAGTATATAGACTAAGTCATGGACTTTCGGAGTCTTGTATTATCCTTACCTTAGGAACATTCATCCCCAAATGATACTAAAATCTTTTTATAGGAAAAGGGTAGAATCAATACTAGAATCCCAACAAAAAACATATAATCCACATGATTTACAACTCAAAAAAGTGTTTCACAACTCTATTCAACACATAATCATGGTACCACATATAGAAACTCAAATCACAAGTCACAACCCATAACAGCTCTCCTTTTCATAACACGTATTAAGGAGCTACCTTCTCAACATCAATATCATGAGCTCCAAATGAAAAAAATTAGTTACCATGCTTTTCTTCTCACAAAAACATCAATATACCAAAAATCTCGAGAAGACAAAAACATGTATTTCACATTAGTGCAAGTCAACACAAAAGCCTTTTTCATGAAAACCCATTTTGACATAAACCTTTACAAAAATATGCACATATTTAGTGCAAAAGCCAAATTCATATGTAGTCATTATTTTCATTATTAATAGAAAATACAAACCATATTATGGAAAAAGATGAGTATAGAAGGACTTCACGTCGGCGTGGGCCTTCCATTTTTCTCCCTCAATTAGGTGGTTTCTCCATAAAACATTATGGAGGCCACAACCTTATTCCTCAATTTAACTTCACAATCAAGGATTTCCACCAGAATCTCTTCATAGGAAAGGTCACATCCACACCTAACCCTTCTATAGGGAGAATGGAACTCGGATCACCTAAGATCTTCTTAAGCATGGAAACATGAAATATTTGAAAAACCGAAGCGAGTTCACTAGGTAATTTCAATTAACAGGAAACCTTTTCGACTCATTGGAACACCTCATATGGACCCAAATACTAGTTAACTTTTCATTCTTACCGGACCTCATCACCCCATTGATAGGTGAAATCTTCAAGTAAACCCAATCATCCTCTTCAAATTCAAGGTCTCTCCCCCTATTGTCGGCATTGGATTTTTGCCGAATATAGGCTGTTTTAAACCTATAACTTATAAACACAGCATTTTAAATAGACTCATAAACTTATTGAGGACCACTTAGAGAAGACTCACCAACCTCAAACCACCCAACCATAGATCTACATCTTCTCCCATAGAGTGATTCAAATAGTGTCATAAAAATGCTCGAATGGTCGTCATTATATTATGAGAACTCAGTCAACGGCAAGTCCCAACTTCTCTTGAAGTTGATAACACAAGCTCTTAGCATATCTTCCAACGTTTGGATGGTACCCTCCGCTTGATCATGCATTTGAGGACGAAAAGTGGTGCTTAACTTTACTGGATTACCCAATCCTTTATGGAAGGAACTTTTAAAAACAAGAGGTGAATGGAACACCTGTGTCCAATATTATGGACAAAGGGACCCCATGAAGACTCACTATATCCTCAATGTAGATCCTATCATAATCTTCTGTCAAGTAGGTAGAATTAAAGAGGATAAAGTTTGCAGACTTCGACAATCTATCCACAATAACCCATATTGAGTCATTTTTCCTACGAATCCGAGGCAAACCACTACGAAGTCCATATTAATTGTCTTCGCACTTCCAATCAGGAACTTGCATCTCTTGGAGTAAGCCGCCCAGCTTTTGATGCTCAGCCTTTACTTTTTGTCAATTTGGACACCTAGTAACAAATTACACTATGTCGCTTTTTAAACCATCGCACTAATAGACCTCCCTAAAATCACAATACATATTGGTGGAATTCGAATGAATAGAATATCGGGAATCATGAGCTTTCTCCTAAATTTGATTTTTCAAATTATCAACATCTGGTACACACAGCCTTTCTTGGTACCTAAGCAAACCATCCTCCCTTGGGAGAATGACTTATTAAGTTTATCAAGACCTGATTTCTTCAATTCTTTCAATGATGGATCAAGGTGTTATTTAGACTTCACCTCAACCATTAAAGACGATTAAGAGTTATGATTGACCATAAAACCACCATTTGGAGAATCTTCTAGGCGAATGATGTACCATGGTTTCACGGTACTTTATATGAATTTTCCTTAAGTTAATGTGTGTCTAGGGCCTTCTTTTAGTTACTTTAATGTATTTTTATCTTTGTTTTGCAGGAAAGTTATCCAAAGGTGTATTGCGGAAATCAATTCAGAAGTGACCTACAAAGCCATCGATAGCACGTCAGCACTTCCTAATTAGTTTAAATACATTATTTTAGGCCTATGAATATTGTTTCAAGTTTTATCTATGCATGTGAGTCTATAGACTAAGTCATGGACTTTCGAGTCTTGCATTATCCCTACCTTAGGAACATTCGTCCCCAAATTATACTAAAATCTTTTTATGGGAAAAGGATAGAATCAATACTAGCATCCCAACCAACAACATATAATCCACATGATTTAAAACTCTAAAAAGTGTTTAACAACTCTATTAAACACATAATCATGGTACCACGTATAGCAACTCAAATCACAAGTCACAACGCATAACAACTCGCCTTTTCATAACACGTATTGAGGAGCTACCTTCTCAACATCAATATCATGAGCTCCAAATGAAAAAATTAGTTACCATGCTTTTCTTCTCACAAAAACATCAAAATACCAAAAATATAAAGAAGAAAAAATCATAAATTTCATATTAATACAATTCAACACAAAAGCCTTTTTCATGAAAACCCATTTTGACATAAACCTTTACCAAAATAGGCACATAATTAGTGAAGCAAAATTCACATGTAGTTATTATTTTCAATATTAATAGAAACTACTAACCTTATTATGGAAAAAGATGTGTATAGAGGGACTTCATGTCAGCATCGGCCTCCCATGTTGCTCCCTCAATTAGGTTGTTTCTCCATAGAACTTTTACTAAGGCCACAACTTTATTCCTCAATTTAAATTCACGATCAAGGATTTCCACCAAAACCTCTTCATAGGAAACGTCACATCCACACCTACCCCTTCAAGAGGGAGAATGTAAATAGGATCACCTAAACACTTCTTAAGCATGGAAACATGAAATATCGGACGAACCAAAGCAAGTTCACTAGTTAATTTCAATTAATAGGAAACCTTTTTGACTCATTGGAAAACATCATATGGACCCAAATACCACTTAAGTTTCCTTCATATATGACCTCATCACCCCATTAATAGGTGAAATCTTCAAGTAAACCTAATCATCCTCTTCAAACTCAAGGTCTCTCCTCTTATTCTCGACATAGAATTTTCGCCGACTATAGACTATTTTAAACCTATCACTTATAAACGAAACATTCCAAATAGCCTCATAGATTAATTCAGGACAACTTAGAGAAGACTCACTAGCCTCAGACCAACCAACCTAAGATCTACATCTTCTACCGTAGAGTGATTCAAATGATGTCATAAACATGCTCAAATGGTAGATATTATTATATTAGAACTCAGTCAACAACAAGTCCCAACTTCCCTTGAAGTCTATAACACAAGCTCTTAGAATATCCTCCAAGGTTTTAATGGTACGCTCCGCTTGATCATCCGTTTAAGGATGAAAAGTGGTGCTTAACTTTACTTGATTACCCAATCCTTTTTTGAAGGATCTCCATAAAAAATAAGTTAATTGAGCACCTATATCCGCTATTATGGACAAAGGCACCCTATGAAGACTCGCTATTTCCTCAATGTAAATCCTAGCATAATCTTCTACCACATAGGTAGAATTAATGGGGATAAGTTGCCAAACATCATCAATCTATCCACAATACCTCATATTAAGTCATTTTTCCTATGTATCCGAGGCAAACCCACTACGAAGTCCATATTAATTTTATTCCCACTACTAAGCACGAACTTGCATTTATTGGAGTAAGCCACCCATCTTTTGATGCTCAACCTTTAGTTTTTGTCAGTTTGGATACCTAGCAACAAATTTCGCTATGTCCCTTTTCAAACCATCCCACCAATAGACCTTCCTAAGATCACGCTACATTTTGGTGGCATCCGAATGAATAGAATATTGGGCATCATGAACTTCCTCCAAAATTTTATTTCTCAAATTATCAGCATACGGTTCACACAACCATTCTTGGTACCTAAGCACATCATCCTCCCTTGGGATAATGACTAATTAAGTTTCTCAAGAACTTATTTCTTCAATTCTTTCAATGATAGAACAAGATGTTGTTTAGACTTCACCTTACCATTAATGACGATTATGAGTTATGATGGACCATAAAACCACCATTAACAGAATCTTCTAGGTGAATGATGTACCATTGTTTCCCGGTACTTTTAATGCCTTTTCCTTAAGTTTAGTGTGTATCTAGGGCCTTCTTGTAGTAATTTTAATGTATTTGTGTTTGTGTTTTGCAGGAAAGTTGTCCAAAGGTGAATTCCAAAAATCAGTGCAGAAGTGACCCAAAAATCCATCGACACCACGTCAGCCCACTGGAGGTTCAACCATCTGGAAACAACTCTAGGAATTCTAACTAGGTGTGGGGCTAAAGATGGATCCAATATCCATCGACTGATCAACAGACCATCCTGGCAAATTTTTGATGAGATCAGAGACTACTCCAGTACCTTATGTTGAACAAACTTTTATGTACATAACAACGGAGGCATTGATGGACCATAAGTGAATCAACGAACCGTTCTGTTGGTCCGTCGATTGGATCAGAGAAGATGCAACGTGCAGTATGAAAAAAGATGCTATGTGTGGACAAACAGAGATAGCCGATGGTTCGTCGTTTGATTGACGGACCATGACGCGAGTCATCTATTGAAGCGGCATTTTTTGGACAAAATTTCCCTAATTGCTTTCCTTTTATTTTAGGATAATATTTTTATAAAAAGGGTGTAAAACCTCATTTAATGGATTGGATATTTTATTGTTTTTTTATACCTTTGTCCTTCGAGATATCACTTTGCAACTTGTGAAAGTTATTCAAGTTTCCAAAATCGATTCTCAAGTGAATTTTGTTGTTTCAAGTATAATTTCTGGATTATCTTCAAACATGTCAGTGTAAGTTCATGATTTATTATTTAACAAATATGAATTATGTTCTTCTAAGAATGAGTAACTAAATCCACAGCTAGAGTTGTGGAAACTATGGGTAATTAACAAAATGAACCGAGTTAATTAACAATTCTCAACTAGGTTATTACTTGCATCGATAATTATTTTGTCTAGAAGTCTTTTTAATGAGTGAACGCATTATAACTTTCCATATTGATATTTGTAGGACTAAGGGGATAGTTAAAAGGAAAAAATTATCGACATAGATTTAGTGGATACTATCTTATAGGCTAGTTTCCATTGGTGCAAGGTAATAACTAAGCCAAACATCAAATATGATGCTTAATAATAAGTAAAAATGTAAGGGTTAGTAACTTAAATACACGTAGCCGGACCAAGGTACGGGGTGAAATTCTCTAGATACGGGACTAACGATTTAGATATAAATAACTTATCACTTTGCATGCAAAACCTTAGGAAAGAATTGTTATAATCTATGGCGTTATGAACCTATGGGGAACACTTACACCCTAGTTTCTCTCATAAATTAATAAATGTCAACAATTTACTCTTTCTACTTGTTAGATATCATAACATTACAACATTTTTGTTTCACAACCCCCCCCCCCCCGTTTAATTATTAGTTTTTGGAAAGGACTTGACTAAATAAAGGCAATCGTACATTACAGTAAAGTCTAAATCATTTTTCTTGTGGGATCGACCCCAATCTAATAGTTGGGTTCTTTACTTGATACGACCACTTATACTTTTTTAGGGAAGTATAATTTGAGTGTATCAAACTTTGGCACCACTGTCGGGGAAAGTAACTTTTAGATTAACTTTGATATAATTTTTAGTCAACAATTTCCTAATTTTACTTTTTCTCTTTGTTTTTCTCTCTTTTAGGTCTAGCTCTAGTATTTGCCAAGTATACTGAATCAAGGAGAACCAATACTTCCATTTGATCGAGAACGATATTGTACACTTCGCAGAATGAACAATCCACACAATCTTGTTAATATTGATGATAGGATCAACCATCAACTTCCTCCACTGGTTGATGCTCACAATCAAGTGATTGTGGAGAACCCTAGTAATGGTGATTTGTAGAGACAACATCCCGCCCCACTCCCTCAAGAGTATGATAGGGCCAATGTTAACATCATAGATTCTGATGGGCCTCTTGTCCTACCTCCTCTTCTATAGGGTCATACGTTCATGGTAACTAGTAGCTTGATGAATATGCTCACCGCTAGAGGTTTGTTTTGGGGGCTACCATCAGATGATCCATATGATCAGATTTCCAAACTGCGGTCGGTGTGTAAGTTTTGTGTAGGGAGGCTAGACTTGGACATGGATGTCATCGGATTAAGGGTGATCCCTATCTAACTGATGGGATAGGCCGCAATTTTTTTTATTGAGTTCCTTCATAATTTGATATATACGTGAGAACACTTGAGGGATGTGTTCCTAGCACGGTATAACCAGGTGTCTAAAATGCTTAACCACAAAGATAGAGTGAAAAACTTTGTAGTATTGCTTGGGGATTCGGTAAGTAGCTCTTGGGATAGGTTAACCTCATTTGTAAGAAGTGTCCAAAACCACCACATTGATGATGAGTCATTGAAAGAGTACTTCTATAGGGTTAAAGATTATAATAATAAGATAGTACTTGACAATATTGTGGGTTGTTTCTATGGTGAGGGCACATATTTAGAGATTGCGGGGAAGTTGGATAAAATCTTTTGCAATAATAAGGCTTGGAGCACTAGAATGTCGGACATTGAGAGAAACACCTTAGCAGTGCAAGCTACACACAACCCGTCCTTAGATAAGATTCATGAGGAGATGGCTCAAATGAGAACTAAGCTCAGTTTGGTATTGAAACATATCACTTGAGGTGTGGAGAAAGTAAATGCTGTGAATTATTTGATCAAACCATCACCGTTATCAGATGAATTCTACGATGAAGAGGATTATTATGCATTGAATGATCAGAAGGGGGGTTTCCGATCGAACACCCAAGGGTACAATATAGAGAATTAGCCCCAAGGTCAAGGATATCATGGTCGGAACTATGGGAATTACACTGAAAGGGACATTATGTTTTAGATGGAAACTACCACTACGATAACAACTTCAACCGGGCTAACTATGGTAACAAAAATGATTGGAGTGGGCCCTATGTTCCACCTCAAAATTGGGAAGTTGCACATATGAGTGGTGAAGATAGTATGATGCAAATTAAAGATATGTTGTCGAAGATGATGAACAGGTTCGATGCTAGTGATGAGCATCCCAATAATTTGAGAGGTGATTTAGCTAATGTTGGACAAAAGGTGGATGCACATGCAATCTCAATCAAGCATCTTGAGTTGCAAATGGCCTGATTATCTTCTACCATGAACTCACATCAACCGAGTACTCTTCCTAGCAATACTATCTAAAATAAAAAATGATGGACAATTCATGGAAATTACTATTTGCGGGGGTAAGCAAACCATGGATCCACATATGTCATCTTGTGTAGAAGATGAGGTGAGAAAAGAGGATGGGGTGGTGGAAGATAATAGTTAGTTGGTAGATAAGGCCATGAAAGAAGCAGAGGTACCGCAAAAGGTAATCTTCATTCCTATACCACAACCACCATTTCCGTAACAATTGGTAAAGAAGACTGAGGATAGTAAATATCGTCCTTTTATTATAATGTTGAAACAACTTTCTATCAATGTCCCTTTGATAGAATCTCTTGAAGAAGCACCCAGTTATGCCAAGAGATTGGTAAGTTTTTAGGAAGATGACCAAATGCAACATTGTAATGCTATTGCTACAAGGTCTCTTGTGCAAAAGAAAGAAGATCCAGGCACTTTCACTATTCGATGTACCATCGAGTTGTTACACTTTGCTAAAGCACTATGCGATCTTTGTGCAAGTATAAATCTCATGCCTTTCTCTATTTACAAAAATTTGGGTTTGGGTGACCCAAATCCCACTGCGATGCAGGTACTAATGGCTGATCGAATGGTTAAGAGTCCTATTGGGGTACTTCATGATGTGTTGGTGAAGGTGAAGTAATTTATATTTCCGACCGACTTTGTGATTCTTGATTGTGAGATGGATTTTGAGGTGCCTATTATTCTTGGGAGGTTGTTCCTTGCTATCGGTCGCGCCTTGGTTTACATGGAAAAAGGGAATATAAAGTTTAGGTTAAACAATGAAGAAGCAACTTTCAACATTTGTAGGTCCATTAAGTAGAGTGGTGAGATCCAAATGGTATCTTCTATATCCTATGGGGTTGAAAATACGTCTGAGGTACAAATCGAAGAGCACCTTGGTGTTGAGGCATTAGCGGCGATGATCATGAATTTTTAGAGTGATGGTATTGAGGAGTATGGATCATTGGTTGCGACACTTGATCGAGGTGACATTTGCTTCAAACCAATGAAATTTGAGTTATATATGAAGCACCGCGAGTCATCACCGGAGAAACTATCTATTGAGTAAGCCCCAAAATTAGAGCTCAAAGCCACCACCTCATCTGAGGTATGTATTCTTGGGAAGAGATGACATTTTGCCGGTAATAATTGCATTGGATTTGAATGTAGAACATGTAGAGTGTTTGGTAGAACTGTTAAAAAGGTTAAAACGAGCCATTGGTTTGATTATTGCAGACATCATTGGGATCCCACTCTGTATTTGTTCACACAAAATCCAACTCATGCCGGATCACAAGCCAAGTATTTAGCACCAAAGATGTTTGAATCCACCTATGCAAGAGGTAGTTAAGAAGGAGATTATTTATTTGTTGGATGCCGGATTCATATATACTATCGCAGATAGTAGCTTGGTATGCCATGTTCAGTGTGTGCTGAAAAAGGGGGAAATAATTGTGGTCCCTAATGAGAAGAATGAGCTTGTACCAATGAGATCGGTGACCGAATGGAGAGTTTTTATGGATTACCAGAAGTTGAATGCATGGACTGAGAAAGACCATTTTCCTATGCCCTTTATGGATTAGATGTTAGATAGGCTGGCAGGGAAAGGTTAGTATTGTTTTGTGGATGGTTATTCGAGTTATAATCAAATTTTCATTGCACCAGAGGATCAAGAGAAAACCACCTTTACTTGCCCTTATAGGATATTCGAATCCAAGAGGATGCCTTTTTGGTTGTGTAATGGACCTGCTACTTTTCATAGATGTATGATGTTGATATTCTCCGATATGGTGGAGGACACTCTCGAGGAGTTTATGGATGATTTTTGAGTAGTTGGCGACTCTTTTGATTGTTGTTTGAGTAACTTGGTTGAGGTTCTCAAAAGATGTAAAGATCGCAATCTTGTGCTAAATTAGGGCGAATGACACTTCATGGGGAAAGAGGGTATTGTATTGGTTCATCGCATCTCCTAGAAGGGGTTAAAGGTTTACAAAGCCAAAGTTGATGTTATAGAGAGAATTCCTCCACCCATCTGTGTAAAAGGTGTGAGAAGTTTTCTTGGGCATGCGGACTTCTGTTGGAGGTTCATTAAGGATTTCTCAAAAATTGCACATTCTATGTGCAAGTTACATGAGAAGGAATGTAACTTTTATTTTGATGAATCCAGTCTAAAGGCGTTTGGAGAGTTGAAGGTGGAGTTTGTGTTTGCCCCCATCATTATTTCCTCGGATTGGAGTAAGTCATTTGAGGTGATGTGTGATTCTAGTAGGGTTCCTCTTTGTATGGTGTTGGGATAGAAAAGAGATAAAATCCTTCACCCAATTTGTTATGCTTGCAAGTTCATAAATAAAGCACAAAATAATTACACTTGTGACTGAATAAGAGCTCCTTGCGGTGGTATTTGCTTTCGAAAAATTTCGCTCCTATTTGCTTAGCACGAGAGTCATAGTGCATACCGACCTATCCATTTTGAGATATTTGATGGCGAAGAAGTATGTGAAACCAAGGTTGAATAGATGGTTTCTACTATTTAAGGAGTTTGATTTTTAGGTGATAGATAGAAAAGGGACGGGAAAAAAAAGTTGTCGATCACTTGTCCAGATTAGAGGATAATGCTAAGCGAGATTTGGGTGAAAAGGATGAAATTTATAATACTTTTGCTGATGAGCATGTATTGGCCTCCTCTAAAACCTTGATTCCATGGTTCGCCGATTGCGCAAATTATCTGGCTAGTGATATAGTCCCAACATACTTGTACTTCCATCAGAGGAAAAAGTTCATGCATAATGTTAAAAAGTTCTTTTGGGATGAGCCTTACTTATACCGGAATTGTTCTTATGGGATTATTCGTCGTTGTGTGCCGAAAGTTGAGATGCTGAGTTTTTTGGAGGCATGTCATTCCTCGCCTGTGGGTGGGCATCATAGTTTTATCTGGACTTCCCATAAGATCTTGCAATGTGGGTACTATTGGCCAGTCATCAATCAAGATTCCAAAGAGATGGAGGTATTTAGAGGAGGCAAAAGATCCCTTTAAATACCATTCTAGTGATCGAGTTATTTAATGTATGGGGCGTTGATTTTATGGGTCCGTTTGTGATTTATGATGGGAAAAAATATATTCTGTGGTGGTGGATTATGTGTCAAAATGGATGGAAGCCATAGGAATTGCAAACAATAAAGGGAAGAGTGTCACCGCATATTTAAAAAAAGAACATCATCTCGAGATTTGACACTCCTAGGGCCATTGTTATTGATGGGGGTTCCCACTTTTGCAACAAGTTATTCAAAGGTTATTGGAGAAATATGGGGTTCTCCACAATGTAGCCACTCCGTACCATCAGCAAACTAGTGGGCAAGTTGAGGTGTCCAACCAGGAAATCAAGCAGATCTTGTCAAAAACGGTAAATACTAGTAGAATGGATTGGTCTAGGAGTCTTTATGATGCTTTTGGGATTACCAGATAGCATACAAGACTATCATAGGTCTGTCTCCATAAAAACTTGTATATTGAAATACTTGTCACTTGCCGGTTGAGTTAGAGCACAAGGACATGTGGGCAATGCAGAAACTGAAGATGGATTGGCATGAAGCAGTGAAGCAGAGACATAGAGGGTTGAATGAGCTTGATCAGTTTTGCCTAAAAGCATATGAAAGTGCAGCCCTCTACAAAGAAAGATGAAGAAGTATCATGACCAAAAGATTGAGAAGCGCAATTTCTATTTGGGAATTTAGTACATCTATTTAACTCTAGGTTGCGCTTGTTTCAAGGCAAACTCAAGTCCAACTAGACTAGTCCATTCTTGATGACTAAATTGTTCCCACATGGAGCGGTTGAGTTGGAAAACAAGAAGGGTGCAAGGTTAACGATCAACAGGCAGAGAATTAAGATATACCTTGGGCATGCGGAGAGTGACCATGAAGTAGTTGAGGCATATTACCTTGACGAAGTCTGAGTAATAAAGGGTCTTGTTTCGTGTCGCGACATTAAATCAAGTACTTCTTGGGAGGCAACCCGATGTGTATCGTCTAGCCAACAATAGGTTTTACTTTTCTTTGTAGGAATAGTTGCATTATTTTGGTTCGTTTTGATTTACTCAAAATGTCATGTGTAATTTCCTTTTTTAGTTTTTAGTCTTTTGGATAGAGAGTAGTTTAGGGTCCATGTCAAAAAAGTTTCCAGAAAACACAAAAAGAATGGCTTAATGGGTGCTAAATGTGCAGGGACCAAACCACAAGAATTCTGCAGAAATTGGTCTTGTGCACAGATCTATGAACCAATCGAAGGACCATCGATGGTTTCGTAGATCTCGGGTATGCTTTAAAATTTTAGTCTAAGTTAGGGCACAACCGATGGACCCATCGACGGTCTGTTGATTCACTTACTGACTATCGACAGGGTACTATCAGTTCACAAAATCATTGACCCGACCCGACCCAAGCCAACAGGATATATAAGTTTATAACTGTTCATTTACTCTTCCACAGCTTTTAAAATCCCCCCAACTATTTTCCTCCCTCATTCTGTTAACTCCCCGTTAAACTCGCACCATCACCCGCTCAGATTTCCTTCAGATTTCGAATTCTCAGAATCCCCAATACCCTTGTCCTAAAGTTATCCTCTATTTTCATTTTCTTTTTCGGTCGATGTTTGAAGGAGGGCTTGTAGGTTTTTATTGCACATTCACCTACCCATTCACTCCACTACAACGTACAGGTATTTCATCTTCACATTCTCAATGAATTATAGTTTGTTTGCTTGTGTATTCAAAGTTATTGTATGTGGGTCTAGACTTAGGGACATAATTAATGATGAAATTATTTAAATTGTGTTCCATGTCCCCGAGAATAATAGTAATTGAATTGGTTAGGGGTGAACTTTGTCTAGATAAACTATTCTCGTTGGTTGTTTTCTTGTTTTTCCGACTTAGGTCTTGTTAGTCTCTTCAAATTATGGTTGATATTTACAAAATCGAAGCCCTAGGAATGACGAATTAGTATTTTTCTTGATATTGCATGTTGGGTGTACTAGTTTTTGCTTGAAAGTGATCATTTGTGAAAAGAACAAACCCCAAATCTAGTCTTTAACCAACAGAATGAGACCTCGTCTAAGGAACATCGGTTGATTGACGGAACGTCGATTGAGTCCGTCGATGGTTCACCTTGAAAACATATAACTGTCAAACAATGGAAGTGGACTACGGTCCGTCAATTGATCGACGGGCCGTTCTTCACGTCCGTCATTTTTGTCTGAAACTTTGCTTTGTGATATTTTCTAATATTATTCTAAGTGTCAAACAATGGAAGTGGACTATAGTCTGTAAATTGATCGACAGGCCGTTATGCTCGTCCGTCATTTCTAACTTACAGTTTTGATGAAAGATGACTTTTGAAATTTTCTAAGTATCCATCAATGGACACCATCGACGGATCGTCGTTTCATGACTTTTATGGACGGTCCAGTCGATTGTGTCATCTTCTAAGTCTGCAATTCTGCACTAACATATGTACTATGTATCCAGATTTTGTTTGGCTTCTTCTGTGTGTGTAAGTTGATTACAATGAAACTAACAACTCCATTTTCAGATACTAATGGCCCCAAAACCGGATATTGAATATTCTAGGGGATGATCTATGTCCGTGGCACCATCCCGGTGCTTGATTTGCTCGTCGGATGATCAGAGGGACCCAGAATACATACCTTCAGGCACCCAAACCCCGACACCACATTCTAGAGTCAATCGGGGCACCGCCAAGAATGTGGCACCCGGTGTAGTCAGTGTCTCCCTGTCTGATGAGGAGTGCATACTAATCGGCTCACCGTCTAAGTCTGCCTCAGGTTCTGAGAGAGCATCTAGCATTGAGAAGGCCACCGGTTCTAAGTTCGCCCACTCTACAGGGTTGAATAAGGACGTTGCCTCTGATTCTGGATCACTGGGAGCCCCTCTCCCGGATGTTCTTGCCAAACATTCCTTGTATGATGAGGCCCAAAATTTAGAGTATACTCCAGAATCTCAGCATGAGGTCCCTGCACAGGTCTCTCATGATCCCAATCGAGGGTGATAGTCAGTACCAGATTCACAGGGATGCCAAGATGCTAAACAAAAAGGGGGTGATGACTCGACTGCTGATAGTTTAGTGACGGGTTCTTACAGAGAGCCTCCACATAGTCCTTGTGGTACAGGATTTGTTTACCTGTCACCGACTTTAGTGGACGGATAGAAGTTTGGGGCCTTACAGTGAAAAGATGGTGTGAGAGTTATACGTCTTTTACGTAGCGACTCTACGAGGTTCTTTGGACCTCTCACAGATGTACGTGTTCAAGGATGTCAGGTGGATATCTATTTTCCTGTCATCCACTATTTACTATATGGTAGGGACACTAACACCATAAGGGTCTCTCGCACCCCTGAGTTTGACTACCGATGGGACGTGATAAAGGGTGATCATTTTCAGCAGAGTAGAGATTTGAGAGAGTCCACTTAGAGGTGGATTCCACAGCAACTCTCCATTGACGGTGAGGGAGCAGATTGGGTTTCGGACACTAGAGGCCTTATCAAAAAGGCCAACCTCACTTTTGCGGCGAAGTTTTTTTTGGCTTTTAGTCTGTCACAGCCTATTCCACTGCAGATAATATTCTAACTTGGGATAGGGTGGTATTGGTAGCAGCTTTGGTAGAAGGGATGGAGGTTGCTTTAGCAAGGTTTCTGATCTATGTCATCCATGAGAGGGCCTTTAAGGCCTCAACCACATACTTGTTTCCATGTATGATCTTTCAGCTGTGCAGGGGTGCCCATTTGTCACAGAGATGTCCACAATAATTCCTACCAAGAAAGTTGATATTAGTCTTATTCGGGATGAGTCCAATGTTGCGGCACAACAATGTGGCTCAGGGTTGAGGTGCAGACTCTAGGTGAGAATTAGGCGGATACAGTTGAGCAGGCCCAAGTGGATGATCATGCCACTTTAGAGCCTATCGATGCTAACCCAGCCAAGTCTGTCCCTTGTATCAATGTGGCTCGTAGTTCCTTCCAGTCTACCCTATCTTCTGCAACATTGGACTCGATTGCTAGGGTCCAAAAGTTAGAGGACTATATGGCCACCTTATTGTATCATATCAAGCCTTTGATGCAGAAGTCCATTACCGAGGCCGAGGACCGAATTCAGAAGAAGGTAGCCCAGCAGACGGAGTGGAAGATTCAAGCGGCCCACCAGCACCACGATGCATTTGAGTTAAGAGTCCTAGCACGCCCAGCCCCCACCATTTATTTGACTACTCTTCAGGTGGTTGTGGCGAGTCTACAAGCTGATGTTGATGCTATACTAGAGATGAGGGTGTCTGAGCCTAAGTCTGCACCTGTGAAGCTTACGAAGGATAAAATGTTGGTTGCACTGTTCACTACCACTATTGCACGGCCCCCTGCCATGTAATCATGCACAGAGGCACCGGTCCAGCCGCACCAGTGAGATTAAGGAGACTCGGGCTCGAAAGAAGGAGCGAACATATTTGGAGGCTGCGAGGAGAGCATTGTTGCTGGATGAGGAGGCCTGTCGAATGAGGTTATAGAGTTAGATGCTCGGGCATCTAGCTCCAAATTGGAGGATGTTGTGCGGAGCACCACTAAGGGTGCAGATATTGTTTTGGGCACCAGTGATGGTCGCCCTACTACTGAGGGAGAGGGTTCCCGTAAACAAGACCCGCCAGCTTGTTGATCTTCAGCGCTATGCGCATCAGGTTTGCTTCACCTACCATCTTTTCTTTAAGTTCTTATGCATTGGGGACAATTGCATGTTTTTGTTGGGGTTGGGTAAATGGAAAGTGAGTGCCAGGGTGAAGTCTAAGTAACCCAACTCACGATCCTCTCTTGGTGGTTTTCTTGCCAGTGGTTTTTGGCCCCAAGAGACTGATTATTTTTCTGTTGAACCGGCATGTAGTATCTTGTACAATCTATGAATGTTAAATATGAAGCATGATGGCTATATATGAAAGATATCCCATTCTAAAGAAAATGCTTGCATGATTAGGCATAATGAATGTTGATTGTTCCTAAAGATCATTGGTGCGGCTGGACCTATCCCAATCTTGGGTATTGTGTACCTCGACTTATGGAAAAGCCATAAGGTAAAGGTGGCAATTATGAGTAATGTCCTGAAAAGTAGGGATGAAAGGATTAATGTGGAATAACAAAAGAAAAAAAAGAGTGAATAAGAGAAGTGACTCAATCAAAGCCATTATCAATGAAAAAAAAGAGAATATAAAAGAAGTGAGAGTCATTTCCACTAAAGAAGAAAGAAAAGATAAAACAAGGCAAAGAGTACAAGAAAAGGAACAGTAGGGCATAATAGACAATGATAGAGGTAGGACGTTTATCCGTAATGTCAAGGAGGGCCACAAGTCACTAAAATATACCCATATATATCGACCATGACCCAGACCTTGCCTTACAAGCCAAGAAAGTCCTATAGTGATCCTAAGAGTCTAATATTTTGAACTTAAGTAGTGAAAATAAGGGCAAGCCTATGGCAACAAGTACAAACTAGGTGTGAAGTTGTTTTGATCAAGAGTGTTGAATAATGATCCATATACTCAAATCTAAAATCACTGTGTGAAAAAGAGGATATCTTTTGAAGTGAGGGCACTAGTTCTGATATTGGAAAGTTGGTACCTTGGTGAGCGATAAAGGAGTAGAGGTGTAGGTGCGTGGTGAGTCTGTGTCATGGTCTGATCCACATAAATAAGCTTAGTGATCCTAAGATTAAAGGTACTCTCAATGTTTTTTCCTTAAGTTCAGTGTGTTTCTAGGGCCATCTTGTAGTAATTTTAATGTAATTTTATCTGTGTTTTGCAAGAAATTTGTCCAAAGAGGAATTGCAGAAATTAGTGCAGAAGACAAATAATCCATCGACAGCCCGTTGTCCCATCGACGGACCGTAGGTGGTGATTGTTGACTGGAGGTTCAATCTTCTGGAAGCAACTTGGGGAATTCTAACTAAGTGTGGGGCTACGGATGGATCCACGATCCATCGACTGATCGACGGACCGTCTTGTCAAATCGTTGATGAGATCAGAGACTGCTCCACTACCTGATGTTGAATAAAAGTTTAAGTATGAACTAAAAGATGCATAGACGGACCGTAAGTGAATCAACGGACC
Source organism: Solanum lycopersicum (assembly GCF_036512215.1). NCBI lineage: Eukaryota > Viridiplantae > Streptophyta > Magnoliopsida > Solanales > Solanaceae > Solanum > Solanum lycopersicum. The sequence goes on from NC_090811.1 coordinate 48,586,147, forward strand.
GTGCTGCTAGTCCATCAGTTGGATCAGAGAAGATACAACGTGCAGGCTGAAAAAAATGTTAAGTATGAACCGACAGAGGCAGTCGACGGTCCGTCGTTTGATCAACGGATCGTTAGTGGGGTCATCGATTGAAGCCATATTTTTTTGACAAACTTTCTTAGCTACTTTCCTTTTATTTGAGGACAATGTTTTTATAAATAGGGTCTAAAACCTCAGTCTAAGGGGTTGGATCTTTTATTATTTTTCATACCTTAGTTCTTGGAGATTTGACTTTGCAACTTGGGCAATTAATTCAAGTTTCCATAATCGATTCTCAAGTAAATTTTGATGATTCAAGTATAATTTCTGGATTTTCTTCATACTTTTAAAAGTTAGTTCATGACTTATTATTCAACAAATATGAATTGTGTTCTTATAAGCATGGGTAACTAAATCCACAACTAGGGTTGTGGGAACAATGGATGAATAAAAAAATAAACCAAGATAATTAAAAATTCTCAACTAGGTTACTGCATGCATCAATAATTCTTTTGTCTAGAAGTCTTTTTAACGAGTGCACGCGTGTTAGAAATAGCCATATTACTATTCGCCGGACCAAGGGGATAGTTAATAGGAAAATATTATCGATATATATTTAGTGGATACTATCTAATAGGCTATTTTCGATTTGTTCAAGGTAATAACTAAGCCAAACATCGAATATGATGCTTAAAATGAAGTAAAAAGGTAAGGGTAAGTAACTTAGACACGCGTAGTCGGACCAAGGTATGGGGTGAAATTCTCTTGATTCTTGACCAAGGATTTATAGATATATAACTTATCACTTTGCATGCAAAACCTTAGGAAAGAATTGTTATAAGCTAGGATTATGGTGTTATGAATCTGTGGGGAACACTTACACCCTAGTTTCTCTCATAACTTGATAAACATCAAAAATTTTACTCTTGGTACCTGTTAGATATCATAATATTACACCATTTTTTTTCACAAACCCCCCTCCCCCATTAATTTTTAGTTTTTAGAAAGGAGTTGATTAAATAGAGGTAGTCGTACATTAAAGTTAAGGTTAAATTTTTTTCCTCGTGGGATCAACCCGAACCTAATAACTGGGTTCTTTACTTGATACGACCACTTATACTTCTTTATGGAAGTATAATATGAGCGTATCATCGAACACCAAGTCAAGCCAACCTATGAACATCTCTCACTAGATCTTTCTTAGCTTCTTCTACATGAGATATACCACCCATGGTTATACAACTTAGAGCGTTTGCAACCACATTAGCCTTGTCGGGATGGTATAGAGCATTTATGTCATAATCCATCAATAACTCCAACAATATTTTTTGGCGGAGATTCAACTCCTTTTGAGTAAACACATATGGAAGACTCTTGTGGTCGGTAAATACATCTACGTCATCAGTTGGATAATTCTTCTTATTCACCTTGAGTTGTCTAAAGCCTTATGCTATCACCTTACAATGTTGAAAGAGGACACAACGCAAGCCTACTCGGAAAACGTCATAGTACACTACAAAATAGGGCTTGGAGAAAAGAGAAAAAAGAGAAAGATCAACAATTGCCCAAGAAATGCCAAGATCTTTGTGTGGATTTTGTCCGAGGTTATCCCTACCAAGGTATCTGAGATCTTTTTGTGTTGGGTTCTTCCACCTACAAACCAATTTAGTTAAGTTTAGCAAGTTAAAGTAGATTGGTGATGAACATTGATATTTTGATGAACAATTGTCGAATTTCTGATTTAATGGATTATTGTATGTTGTAGTTGAGTTTATTCGTGTTATTAGGCTGTTTTACAAGTATAAACTATTGGATAATGAAGTATTTAGTGATCCCCAAGTGTTTGGGAAATATCCATGGGAGATTAGAAGACTTAGAGTTGAAATTCGAAGAAGAGAAGTTGGAAATCCCGTCAAATGACCCCTGGGACGCCGAACCTACTAGAGCCCCTAAATTCGGGCTAAATCTGCAGGCCCTAGCGCGCCGCGCCAGGTAGATAGCCTCAGACAAGGGTCTGTTCATCAGTCTTTAGCACTATGCGCCTCTCAGAGCGTCAATCACCTGGAGACCCCGTTCTTTCCCTATTTTTCCGTACTAGTTCCTAAGTGATGAACCTATCATTCCTGGTTTATTTCGACACTCTAAAGTGAATCAAAATGTCATGAAATCATTAATAAACATGAGATTATTATCATTGAATCCATAATCCAATTCAAGGAGATATAAGATCAAGTAAAAAAAAGTTAAAAGTTAAGTCTATAAGTTAAGGAGCAAGTCAAGTGAATTCTTAAAGTATCCAAGTGTCTGTAACAAAACATTTTAAACTTTGTTTTATGCCTCAAACTACAATTTAAGAAAGAGTAAACAGTAGAGTTCATTCTCAAAAGTTATAAAGGGACTAAGTAATCTCTATGACTTTACAAATGTTTTCACATTTAAACAAGTAAAGAGTGTTCGGGAAAGTTTTTCTGACAAAGATAACATCTTTATGAAATGAAGCAAGTAACAACTTTATGAAATGAAGCATGTACGAAAACTAAGATTTCCATGAGATCTTTAAAAGCTATGTTTTGAACATTAATCTCAAATCACAGAATCAATATGTTTTAAAAACATAAGAGCCAGTACATATATAAATATATATATATATATCTTGGGAATAGTATTGAGAACCGATGTGGGGATGCGAGTTTCAAATGAACTCAAGGCTCCATGAAAATCATGTAGCCATCATGTATTTAAAAGGGTCACACTTTACAGTTTACTAGTAGATCCATTAGGAATTTCAGGTCCAACACTCTGGCAAAATTAGGATGGCCACGCAGCGTGGTCCTAGTAACATTGTATCATTACTATAGCTCTTAAGTGATGGTTGTCGGTTAGAGAAGTTCCCACAGAAGCATTGTGTTTTCATATACATCAGTTATTTGTATTTCTAGATACATCTCAGATATTATTTGTATACTTGTATACATTAGGAATTTACAACATGTTTTCAGTCACTTTTTGTTTATGTTGCAATTACTTTTAAAACTGCGTATATTGAAAAAGATTTAGTAGATCATGAGTTAAGCAGAGTCAAGGTAAGTGTTCTTCTACTCCTTTTCGATCTGAAAGTGTTATTTAGTTTTCCAACTCACATACTAGTACATTCAATGTACTGATGCCAGTTGGCCTGGATCGTTTCACGATGCAGGCGCCGGTAACTAGGATCAGCACACAGCACCTAGATCCAATTAAGCACTCCATAGTCACTTGGTGAGACTCTTTGCATTCTGGAGGACTTAAATTTTATTGCTTTTTCCTAGCTTAGTTCATAGGATGTTGTGAGGTCTCTCCAACATCCATCCCACTCACTTTAGAGACATCATAGTAGTTCAGTTTTGGAGTCTCATCTATCTTGTACTTCACCTATTAAAGTATTGAGACTTAAGTGCCACTTAGGCCAGAAAAATGATTTAAGTTATTTGATGAGAATGATTTTAATTCTTTATATAAGATGAGTATAGTCTTTTGCTGAGTTAAATATGTTAGGATAAGGGTTTTCTCAAGGCCAGCAAAGGTCGTTAAGTGTCGGCCACGTCCAGGGTGTGAGCTCCAGTGTGATAAAGGTGGTATCAGAGAACTGATTTCAAGATTTCTAGGGACTCTATGTAACCCTGTTTGTAGAGGCTTATTCATCGGTGTAAAGCACGCCACATCTATGATTAGGAGGATATAACATTTAGGAATGTTTCACTTCTTTCATATTCTTTTGTGCGTTGAGTTTATCTCGAAAAGTCTCTATATAATTCGTGTTTGCGCATATTTAAGATCATCATGCCTCCATGATGAGAAATCATAGGTCGACCATCTAGAAGAAAAATTGAGGAACAAGAGGTCCCTAATGCTCCAGATATGCAACCTTAAGAAGTGGTTACAAATGTAGAGTTCCACGAGACTATCCAAATGCTAAGTCAAGCAGTGACAAAACAAGTTAGGCAGCAGAGAGGAGCTCGACAAGAAAGGGCTGACACCTCGAGGGTTCGTGAGTTTCTAAGAATGAATCCTCTTAGTTTCACCGGATCAAGCACTACTTAGGATCTGGAAAAACTTGTTGAAGAATTTAAGAAGATATTTGAGGTGTTGAAGAATTGAAGAAGATATTTGAGGTGATGCATGTTGTCAATACTTAAAGGGTTGAATTAGTTGCATACCAATTGAAGATCATAGCTAGAACCTGGTTTGATCAATGGAAGGATGGAATAGGTGAGGATGCACTTTATCCAAGTTGGACTTAATTTGAAGAAGCCTTCTTGCAAAGGTTCTTTCCTCGAGAACTTAAGGAAGAAAAGGTACGGGAGTTTCTCAGTTTGAAAAAGGACTTCATTAGTGTTCAAAAATATGGGTTGAAATTAACTTATTTGTCTCGCTATGCTCCTGAGATAGTGAAGGACATGAGGAGAAGAATGAGCTTATCTGTTGCGGGTTTGGGTCACGCATCAAGAAAGGAAAGCAGAGATGTAATGTTGATCGGGACATGGACATTTCAAGGTTAATGGTCTATGTGCAGTAAGTAGAAGAGAAGAAGTTGAGGGACAGAGATGAATATCGAAACAAGAAAGATAAGACTGGGAATGAGTCTGGTCAACAAAAGAGTGGTTCAAGTCAACCACAATTTCAGAAATCAAAGGGTCATGCACCTTCATCTGCTAATCCACTTCCACGCAGAGACAAAGTTGAGTATCCTGGTCAGACCCCCCGAGCTAAGTCTTTATATTAACAGGGTAGTGTAGTAAAAGGAGGTAGTAAGCCTCCTGCTTGTTCCTGGTGTGGTAGGAATCACTCTAGCATTTGTCATGAAGGCTCGCACGTTTTTTCATGTGCGGTTAGACTGGGCATTTCATGAGAGAATGTCCAAAGAGTAAAAAAAGTTGTGGTCATGGGGCAATATAGCTCTGTCTTCATTGGCTGCTCCATTAGACAAGGTTGCACCTATGGGAGCTAATTCTGGTACTGGTGGAGGAACAAACCACTTGTATGCCCTCAATAATCTCCGAGAACAAGAGAATTCGCTAGATGTTGTCACTTCAATTATTCGAGTCTTTGACTTTACTATTTATGCATTATTCAACCAAGAGCGATTTTATCTTTTGTAACTCCCTATGTTTTTATAAACATTGAAAATTTTCCTGAGCAACTTAGCGAACCATTAAGTATTTCCACACTTCTTAGTGAAACCATTCTAGCAGAAAGAGTCTATCGTGATTGTACTATTTCCATCAATCACAAGAGTACCATGGCTCATTTAATAGAGTTAGACATGGTAGATTTTGATGTCATTCTAGGCATGGACTAGCTTTATGCCTGTTATACATCAATAGATTGCAGAACTCTAGTTGTCAAGTCGAAAATTTCGAATGATCCAGTCATGGAGTGGACTAGTAGCTCAGCAATGCCTAAGAGTCGTTTCATTTTCATGCCTTAAGTCGAGGAAGTTAGTTCTAAGGAAGTGTATCTATCACTTATTTTTAGTTAATGACTCAAGTGTTGAGGTAACTTGCCTTCAGTCAGTTACTATAGTCAGTGAATTCCCATAAGTCTTTCCTGATGATATACCCCGAGTCCCTCCCGAAAGAGAGATAGACTTCACCATAGACATCATCCTAGATACTCGTCCTATCTCTATTCTACCATACAGAATGGAACCAGCAATGTTAAAAGAGATAAAAGAGCAATTGAAAGATTTGTTAGATACAGACTTCATTCGACCAAGTGTATCACCTTAGGGTGCTCCAATCTTGTTTGTTAGGAAAACAGATGGGTCCATTAGGATGTGTATAGACTACCATAAGTTGAATAAGGGGATCATCAAGCATAAATATCCTCTTCCAAGTATATATGATTTTTTTAATCAACTTCAAGGTGCTTTTTTATTTTCCAAGATCGACCTTAGATAAGGCTATCATCAGTTGAAAGTAAGGGACTGTAATATTCCAAATACAACTTTCAGAACAAGGTTTGGGCATTACAAATTTTTGGTTATGTCCTTTAGTTTGACAAATGCACCTGCACTGTTCATGGATCTTATGAATAGAGTCTTCAAACCTTATATAGATCTTTTTGTCATCATCTTCATTGATGATATACTGGTTTATGCAAGGAATGAAGAATATCATTGTTAGTCACCTCAGGATTGTTCTACAGACTTTGAAGGATAAGGAGTTATATGTCAAGTTCTCCAACTGTGAGTTTTAGCTTAAGTTTATGGCATTCATAGGCCACATTGTTTCTAGTAAAGGTATTAGAGTTGACAGTTAGAACATTAAAGCAGTTCATAGTTGGCCTAGACCCACATCTTCAACAGATATTAGGAGTTTCTTGGGCTTGGATGGCTATTATAGGAGATTTTTCAAAGGATTATCATCTATCTAATCTCCTTTTACCAAGATAACTCAGAAGACAGTCAATTTTCAATGGTCTGAAGATTGTGAGAAAAGCTTTCAACAGCTAATGAAGAGATTTACTACCACTTCGGTTTCAACCTTACAAGATAATACTCAAGGTTTTGTGGTTTCTTGTGATGCATCAAGAGTTTTTTTGGGCTGCCTATTGATTTAGAATGGCAAGGTTATAGTTTATGACTCCAAACAGTTGAAGATTGATAAAAGGAATTATCCAACTCATGATTTAGAATTGGTTGCAGTACCTATTCTATGAACAAATTCTGGTTCAGATTTTAGATCGTCAAGTTCACAAGTTGAGAACAAAGGAAGTTACTTCAATCAAGGTTCTTTAGAGGAACCAATTTATTCAAGAAGCGACTTGGGAAGTTGAGGAGGATATAAAGAAGAGATATCAACATCTCTTTGAATACGGAGAGAATGCAGATCAAGGTACTAAATTCTTTTCATAGCACCTTACAAGGCTATGTATAAGCATGTTATTACTTGATTTTTTATGTTCAATGTTAAAATGATGTTACTACCCTTATCTTAGTGAAAAAAAATTCTCATTCGAGGATGAATTATCCCAAGGGGAAGATATTGTAACATCTCTTAACTTGAGTTCACTAAGAATAAGCTAAGAGACCAAGAATAATCATTTTTGGTAATAAGTAGGGAAATCTAGAGAATTTCCATCTTTCAAAACTGAGTTTTGGTCATTTCCAAATGGCCATAACATCCATCTCAGGAGAAGTTTCGATGAGTTCTTTATATTGTTGGGAAACCCTTTGGAATATATTTCAAACGCTACCAAGTTTGCACAAATCTGATGTTGTATGAGGGAGATATGTCTTTCGGAAGTTGGGTTGTTCCTCTAAGGAAATTTAATTCGGATTTAAGTAAGGGAAAAGTTGTCTTTTCATCCTAATATTGCCTAATTCGTGTAACGGTTATTTAGGGTAAACACCATGTCCTAGATCAGTTTTACAAAAAATTAAGAACTCTTAGGGCTCGGGAGAAAAGTGAAAAGAACAGGAAGATCAAGAATTTCCCAAATCATTAGGTGTTGGATCCTTTCACCCACACCCCAATTTGATTCAATACAGAAAATTAGAGTTTATTTGAATGAAAATCTTGAAGTTCTTGATTAAAAGTTGTGAAGTTCTTTTGAATTGTAGTTGATCTCTAGTAGGTTTGATTCATGTTTCAAGACTATTTTTTTGTATAATCTATTGGGTAATGAGGAATTTACTGAACCTAAGTGTTGGGGTGAAATCAATGGAAGTTTAGGAGGTTAAGAGATGAAAAACCGAGAAGAAAAGTCAAATAACCAGTCAAATAGCCTTTGGGGAACCGCGCCTTCAAGAGCCCCTCCGAGCAGGCTCTGTTTGATAGACTCTGGCACACCGCGCCAGCCAAAGCGCCCCAAACCAGGGTCTGTCAGATTGGGCCTGGTGCCCCACGTCTCTTAGAAAGCCAAGACCCCCTAGAGACCAAGTTTTTTCTTTATCTTTTCGAACTAGTTTCTAAGTGATGTACCTTTCTCTCCTAGTTAATTCCAACACTCTAGAATTCATCTAAACATCATGAATCATCCATAAACATGAGATCATGATCCTTGAAATCATAATTTAATTCAAGGGAACATAAGATCAAACTCAAAGAAGTTAAGAGTCAATTAAAAAGTTAAGAAGCAAGTTAAAGTGAGCTTTTAAAGTTTTCAAAGAGTCTCAAACAATCATTATAAATTTTATTTGAGGCTCAAGTTACAAGTCGAGCAAAGAGAAAAGCTTCGATTTAAATCCTCAAAAGCTATAAGAGAACTAAGTATTTCCTAAAAGTTAAAGTTTCAAGTGAAGTAAACAGAAAGAGTTGAGTTCATTTCTCTAAAGTTATTAGGGTGACTAAATATTCCCTAAAAAAGTTGATAAATATTTCACGTTTAAGTTAAAAGGAAACTAACAAGTTCCTAAACAGTTTTGAACGAAAGAGGTAAAATTGATTCCAAAAGGATCTTTTAAAGCTAAAGGGTTCAGTATATTATCTCAACCAAAGGAAGGATGTTTTATTAAAAGTACGAGTTAAATCATCTTTTGGAGTAATATTGAGCACTGATGTGGGACTGACAGTTAAGATAACTCAATTCCCCATGTATCCATCATGGGTATTAAATATGTATCATATTTTTTAGATGATCACGTAATTTTAGCTAGTGGATCCACTAGGTTGAGCATGTTTCATGCGACGGTAAAGAATAGGACAGTTCTGGCAGTGCAGAAGAGATGTTGTACCATCACTTAGGCTCATAGTGGTGGTTTTTGGTTAGAGAAACTCTCACAGAAACTATATTACTTCATATATAAGTAAATTTGAGTTTATTATTGTTTCATCTTTAATGAACTAAAAGTTTACGCTATTTTTACCAACTTTATATATATATATATATATATATATATATATATATATATATATATATATATTGTGTATCTTCTAATTGCCATATACTGAGTTTTCATCTTATGAGTTAAGCATGGTCGAGGTAAGTTCATCCTTACTCCATTTCAAGCTATATAGTTGTATTTAGCACTCAAACTCGCATAATCATAAATTCAATGTGCTGATGTCAGTTGGACTACATCATTTTATGATGTAGACGGAGGTAACCAGGATCAGCACGCACCGCTTCGTTGATTTAGATTGAGCTCCAGAGTAAGTGGTGAGCCTCCTTGCATTCCGGTGATCATTCTTTTCATTTTCTTTACTAGTTTTGTTTTTTGGATGTTGTGGGGTTTGTCCCGACAACCATCTCAATCAGTTAAGAGGCTTCATAAACAGTTAGTAGTTAAGTTTGGAGTCTATTTTACTTGTTGAGACTTAAGTGCTATTTTTGCCAGAAGACTATATGAAGTATTTTGTTATAACATGATTTATTTCTTTTAATTAAGTTTATTCTTCCGCTGAGCTAAGTAGGTTAGGCTAAGGGTTCTCTTTGGGGGCAGCAATGGTCTTCGAGTGTCGACCACGTCCAAGGTGTAGGCTAAGGGCGTTACATGAAGCACCCTCAAGCTGATCAAAAATATCATCTATCTTTGGAACAGGATACTTATTATTGATTGCAACCTTATTCAATTGACGGTAATCTATACGCATCCTAAGGGAAATATCCTTCTTACTCACAAACAAGACCGGAGCGCCCCAAGGTGAGACACTTGATTGAATGAAACCCTTATCTAACATATCTTTCAACTATTATTTCAACTCTTCTGGTGCCATTCTATATGGCAAAATAGAGAAAGGGGGAGTATCTTGAAAGAAATCTATAACAAAGTCTATCTCTCTAAGGAGGAACTATGGAAAAAGATTTCTAGGAACTCTTTCACTACTGGAACTGACTGAATAGGAGGTACCTCAACACTAGAGTCATTAATTTGGACTAAGTGATAGACACACCCCTTAGAAACTAACTTCCTCGCTTTAAGGTACAAAATGAAATGACCCTTAGGAACTATTGAATTTTTTTTCCACTTTAAGACTGGCTTATTTAGAAACTGAAACATGACTATTCAAGTTCTACAATAAATTGAGGCATAACAATCATGAAGTCAGTCCATACCAAGAATGATATCGAAGTCTACAATGTCTAACTCAACTAAATCAACAATGGCACTCTTGTGATTAACGGAAATGGGACAATCACGATAGACTCTTTCTACTATAATGAATTCACCAATTCGGTGTGGAAACACTTAATGATTCACTAAGTTGCTCAGGAATAATATCAAAGTTTAGACCAATATATGAAGTTAAAAAATATAATATCGCTCATGGGACTACCAATGCATAAATTGTAAAGTCAAAGACTTGAATCATACCAGTGAAAACATATGAAGAGTTCTCATGCTCTTGGACATTATTGAGAGCATACAACCCATTTGCTTCTCCTCCAGTATCGGAAGTAGCTCCCCTAGGTGTCGCCCTATCTAGTGGGGCAACTGATGAAGACTGGGCTCATTGCCCCCATTACAACTTCCTTGCTTGTTATTTGGACACTCTCTCTTGAAATTCTCGGTCTGGCTGCACTTGAAACAACTAATGGAGTCCTCATGATAAACTCCGGAGTGGTTCCTATGACACTTGGCACAGGCAGAGGGCTTACCAACCCCTTGTGCCACATTACCCTGTGAATATGCAGGTTTCGCTCTAGAATTATAAACATAGTACTTACCCATGTTCTTAGATGCAGGTGCACTCATAGATAATGGAGCAGGACAATTCTATTTTTGGTGAAAGAATGACCAGTTGGCATTACTCCTCTACTCCTGTGACTTATTCCCTATGTTAGATCTCTTTTTTCAATGCTCTTCTCTGTCCCTAATTTTCTCATCTTCAACATGTTGCACATAAACCAACAACCTGGATATGTTAATGTCATCTATCAGCATTGCAGCCCTTCTCTCTTTGCTTGATGTACGACCTAAGCTAGGAGAAATAAACCCATCCTGCTCCTCATGTCCTTAACTATTTCAGGATCATAGAGGGATAGCGCGACGAACTTCCACCCATACTCATGCACACCCAAAGAGTCCTGCTTCAGGGTGAGGAATTCTCGAAGCTTAGCCTCTTTCAATTCTTAGAGAATGAATCTCCCAGGAAAGAATTTTAAAAACAGGCCCAACTCGGATGTGGTGCATCCTCATCTCTGCTGTCTTCAACTGATTAAAGCAAGTCCTAGCCACATTTTTCAGTTGATATGAAGGTAGCTCGAATATTTCAACATCAGTGACAAGCGTCACATCAAACACCTTATTCAATTCCTTAACAAAATTCTATGGATCCTCAATGATGCTCGAACCAGTGAAACTTAGAGGATTCATCCTCAAGAACTCACGAATCCTTGAGGTGTCAACCTCTTCTTGTCAAGCTCCTCTCTGCTGCCCAACTTGATTGGTTACAACTTGGTTGAGCATCCTTATTGTCTGTGAACTCAGCATTAGAAACATTACCTTGAGGTTGCACTTTAGATGCATTAAAGACTCTGGTTCCTCTACATTCCTCCTAGCTTGACAACTTTTACTGCTTTTCATGGTGGCATGGTTGTCTAAAAACATGCACAAGCATAAGTTAGAGAGAAACTCAAACGCACGAAAGGAATATGAAAGAAGTGAAGTCTTTCTTAAATGTCACAGCCTCCTAATTATAGATATGGCGCACTTCACATTAATAAGTAGGACTCTACACGCACGGCTTCATAGACACCCTAAGACTATTAAACCTTTTGCTTTGATACCAAGTATGTCATGTCCCGAGCCTAGACCATTGACTTGAGCTGCACTGACCATAGTTGGACTTAAGTGGATCCTTGGTCTTGCTTACTTAACTCAGAGGAAGACAACATATGATGCAATGATGATCAAAGAACTGAACTAAACTGAATAATAAGATTACAGGAATTTTTTAAAGCTTTAAACATTCAACTTGGCCAAAATGGCAATCCAAGTCTTTAACATAAGAATGATAAGGTAAATACTAATGAACTACTAATTGTCTATATATGGAGCCTTCTTAAACTGAGATCGATGTTGGGACAAACCCCACAACATCCTATACATAGAATGACTAAAAGCAATAAATGTGTCCTCCAGAATGCAAGGAGGCTTACCACTAACTCTGAGTGCTCATCTGGATCAATGAGGCGTTGTATGATATTGATCCTTGTTACATGCATCTGCATCATGATATGATGCAGATCAACTATCATAAATGCATTGAATGTACGAGTATGCAAGTTTGAATGCTAACATAATATAGGATAGAAAAAGAAGTCTGAAGAAACACTTACCTTGGTTCTACTCAACGCATAAATAACTAAATTAATCAAAAAAATTTAAAAAAAGTGCAATATAAAGAAAATTGTTTGAAAACGTCTTGTAAACTCTGAATGTATACAAGAATACAAGTAACTCTAAGATGTATGTAAGAATACAAATAATCATATGTATATAAAATACAATACTTCTGTGGGAGATCCTCTAATCCACAATTATTATTTAAGAGCTACAATGATGATACAACTATCTACCTCACGATGCCACCGCATCCTATACCCGACCAAAGATATAAGACATGAACTTACTAATGATCCGCTGGTCTATATTAAAAGGGTTTATCTAAAAAGTATGACCATTTTCTATTCATGATGGTTACATGGTTTACATGGGTTGAGTTGTCTGAACTCTCCCCCATATGGATGCTCAATACTACTCCCAAATTGATTTGTGCTTTGAGATTAGTGCTCAAAATATTTAGATAAAAGTCTATCTTGGGAATATCAATTTCCCCTGCTTGCTTAATTTAGAATGTTATTTCTCTTTAACTAAAAACTAGCCTAAAGGCTCTTTGGAAATCTCTGTTTCCTTCCTTTTAATGTGAAAAAAATTTATGTTATTTTGGGAATACTTAGCTTTCATATTGATTTGAAGGAATACTTCACTTTAATCTGAACTGAACTCGATCTTAAGTCTTAAAACGACACTTAAAACGTTTGTGAAAGACTTATGAAAACTTGAAATGAACTTCTCTTCCTTATATTTAGTCCTTAATCAAAATGATCCTTAAGTATTAAAATAAGTTAATGCTTTTGCAAAAGACTTCATAAAAGGACTATAGGAGTTTTCTAGTCTTAGATCTAACATTCCCTTGAATTTGAAGTTACGGATTCACGGTTATAAATTTGTGTTTCTGGATGATTTTGATATAATTAGAAGTCATTTAAATAAGTCAGAATAATTAGAAAATGTTAAAACACTTTAGAAGGGATTAATCAGACAAAACTACAATAATTGGGTGAAAACGCCGATTTGGTCGTCTACGGGGTTCACCGCGCCAGACCATTTGTTTAGAGGCACCATTCCAGCACACTTAAGGCGGCTCCGCCCCAAGCCCTCTGAGGTAGATGGGGCACGCATCCCTGGTGCTGCACAGATGCATCTGACGATTTTACTCAATCATTTTATGATCCTAAATCGCCTCAAACTCCATAGTTCTTTTTCAAAACCCTTATATTTTTAGTATCTTCAATGCCCAATATATATGACTCAAAAAAACAACCCGGAATTACAAATCAACGTAACAATAAGCAATCAACAACTAAAAAAATCAAGAATTTAACCTTGTCCTTCAAGAACTTTACTATTATAATTCAACCAATTTGAAAACCCAAGGATTGAAGCAAGGTTGGTGTGTGTGTAAACTGACCCAACACTAAATGATCTCACATATCTTGATAGGGATCACCCCTGACGAATGCCACTCGCAACCCTTGGCGTTCTTGGTAAATCCTTGACTTTTTCTCCCTTCTCTCTTCATTTCTCTCTTCTCCAAACCCTAAGCGTGATTTTGATTTTCTTATCCGAACTAAAACTTTCTTTTACCCCAAATAATTCTATTGATGCCCAATTTTAGACCTCCACATATAAATTAATTTTTCGAGCTTCGTTAATTTCGAATGATTAAAAATAATTAGCTTTATAAAATTCAAAATGTTTTCAAGTTTATTTTAAGGTAATTTTAGCAACTATTTTAATTTCTAAATGGTAAATATGTCTTTGTATAATTTGTTTATTTTAGAAATATTTGAAAATAATCTCAAAGGATCTTAATTGAGCAAGTATTTTACTAAATTAGTTCCGCTTAAACTATACTTATATTTTTGAGTTATTAGTTTATAATTAAGTTAAGCATTTTATTTTTTTAGAATTATGAAGCTCGTAAATTAATTATATTAATCTGTCCCATTTAGTCTTAGTCGAATTTACCAAATAACTTCAATTTGACTAATATTTAATCAGACCCAATTTTTCAAAAACAAAACACCCCTCATCCTCTTTGACCCGACCCAGCCCGAACTTCATTCAATGAATCACAAAAGCGTCAAAATAGAGAATACAAGCAGCAAAACAGACGAAGCCATGACAGCTTTTTACGGCGTCTCACGAGTACACTTCAATTGCGTCGAACTGACGAAAGAATTCATGGTGAGAGACGGGATGTGAGCCCAACTTCTACTTCCTCTATTTTGTCCTTCCCCTGTACAACGCTTCCAACAGCAAAAGCTTGCGCACCTCGTCCTTTTTAATCGAGATCAATTCCCGTGGCACTTTAAGGACGTGGAACTGATCCAAGACGTCGATTCTCCTTTCCTCTTCAGGAATGGAGTTGAAACATCAGAAAAGGGATGTTCGTCCAATATTGTGAAAGTTCAAACATTTTTTTAATTTTGATTTGGGGTTGATTTGAAAAAAAACTTCATCCCTATATATACTCTCATTGGTTTCACTGTTGGAAGGGTTTTTTTAGAAGAGTCGTGAGAAATATTGGGATAAGTATAAAGAACTAGCAAGCTTTAAGAGACAGAAATAAACTCAAATAAAGGTTCTCGAAATCGCATAGAAATCGGTAACCAGGTTTCCTCACGTCTTTGATCTCATCGACCTCTGTTTCGCACATTCTGGTTCATCGGATTTATTCTTTGTGGTCGTGGAAGCTCTCTCACTCCATTGGTCTTTCTCGTCTCAGTCTCTCTACACTGAAAAAGGTAGCATTTTTTTTGTTTTGTAACACCCTCTTCACTCGAATTTTTAACCAAACTAAGTCATTATATAAAATATTTTATCAAAGTAATATATTTTTCTAAAATTTTACAAAACTAGTATAAACGTATTTCACGGTAACGTTTTAGGGTATATTTTATTTTTTAAAAACTAACAGTATTAGGTTGATATACGTTACTGTAAGTAACGTTTTACTTTTAAAACATTATTTTCAGTAACATTTTACTCCTAAAACGTTACTGTGAGTAACGTTTTAGGATACTGTGAGTAACGTATATCAATCTGATGCCATCAACTTTTAAAAAATAAAATTTATCCTAAAACGTTACTGTGGAATACGTTTATACTAGTTTTGTAAAATTTTAGAAAAACATATTATTTTGATGAATGGCTTTATATAATGACTTAGTTTGGTTAAAACCTCCTCTTCACTCTCTCTTTGTGTGGTTCTCAATTTTGATTTTTGTTGGTTGATACTCTTTTAGCATGCAGTATATATATTGTTTCTTTTTGAGTTGTTTTTGTGGTTTAGTTACAATATTGAGTTAAAAGATTTCGCGTAATGAATATTTTATGACAACTCCCAGCAGTGTTCCATTGTTTGTGTCTCTTTTGGTTAAACGTTAGTTTCCTTGATGTCGTATGTGTTCGATTTGGTTGTGAATGGAGAGTACACATGAAAGCTAAGTAAGAAAGGAAACACCGATCATGCGAACATTACCGCTTTATTGGTGCTTCTATCATCTTATTTTTATTTCTTATACGTCGTGTCTAATATAATCATTTTATGTGCATGTGAAACTCCTCTTGAGCCCATTTGGACTCCGTTTCCTCTCTTTGTGTCCTTTCGTCGAGCCATGAAGGCTCACATTTTACTCTCCGAGTCGGCCAGCCCTAATTAAAGGTGTATAGGGTGAATGCATCAGATACTGCTGGAAATTAATTTTTTCAGCCCCCCAAAAGTTGAAGAACAGGTCGATATGCGGTCTATATACACTGATATACATTCATAAAATATGATACTAAGGTCCAAAAATCAGAACAGGTGCTTGAGAGGCTGAATCGGGTTGTATATGTCGAATATACAGTCTGATATACAATAAAAAGAACCGAATGCAACCCGATATATAGTGGTATACGCAACACGTATAAACAGTTTTCTTTTGAAGGAAAAATGGGGCCAAAGCCCAAAGAAATCTGCAGCAGGCCCAATTTTCTTTGGGTCATTTTAAAATGGGGCAGGCTTCCAAATCCAGTACTTGGGCTTGGCCCAAGTTCAAATATTTCTTCTGCCTATTATTAACTATTTGTTATTATCGTTATATTGACTAACGTTTCGGTTGAATTTTATTAATTTCCTAAGGACAACCATTTTTTGCTATATTTATATAGTCATAAATATTTCTTTTGCTTTTTTTTATTTATTATTATTATAATATATTTAGTTTGTTTTATCGGTTTTTATCAACACTTAATATATATATATATATATATATATATATATATATATATATATATATATATATATATATATACACACACACACACACACACACACATTCATATTAAAAAAAAGTAAGTAGATAAATTTTCTCATTACTTAGTTTAAATTTGGAAACAAATATTTTAAAAGGTCATTTAGTAGAATCGCCGGTCAACCGCGAGTTAGCGGACATTCCGAGGGCCTAACACCTTCTCGGAATGTACATTGAACTTCGAACCCCTTTTCAACTGATTTTTTATTTGTTTAAATCTTTATAATTACAATTTTAAGTTTTTCTTGATTTTTACAACAAATCAAGTGGCGACTCTGTTAATTTGGAAAGTTGATTTTTCTTAAATCCTAAGACTAATTGATTTTTCAAAACTTAGTCATTTCTTACATCACTTATGTATTTTCGTAAAACTGAAATGGCGACTCTGCTTAGGATTACTTAAGCTCTAACCAAAAGGATTTGACTAATTTTACTAATTGCTATTATTAAATTGCGCATATGTGATTGATTTGTTTAAATTATAAATTGACATTGATTTCATGGCATATTCTGTTCTATATTATATAGTATATTAAAAGACGGTTTGCGAAACCGCACCCGAACTTTCTTATACTCACCTTCTTTCGGAATTAGCGGAAATTTATTGGTTCGCTATGCGTCCAATGGTTGTCGCAAGTTCCAGCCCAAATTGTCCGTTTAGGTTCCCGGTCTTTTCAAAAGTCACTCATAGTCAACTAGCGTAGAGCAGAGCTTAAATCCCAACTTTAGGAGCATTTGAACTAGGACGATCCAACATCCAACGCGTGTGGGGCCCATTAGAAGCCCACCTTTTGTCCATTGGCCCAAATTTCCAAAAAAGACAACCACACTCATGTAATAATTGAAAGATGTATGTGGGTTTTGAAAATGATTTGTTGTCTACGGGGATGGAGGTTAACTAATCTTTGTCTGCTATTTTTGCAGGATGAATCCAACACACGAGCCACTAAGAACAAAAATGGTTACCATCTCCCCATCCCTTCCTCAAAGTATGGTGGAGGTTCATGAACAACGACGATAAAATAATCGTTCAGAAACACATAGGTTACCTCCTGTCACTGCTAGAGATGAACGCTTCACCCGGTCTAATTCGAACAATGGTGAAATTCTGAGATAGCGAACATATGGTCTTTTGATTTGGGGAAGTGGAGTTGACGCCAAAAATAAAAGAAATCCTTACGAGTTACTAAAGCATATCCATGTGCAACAAAAGGAAATGACATCAAAATACAGATCTCCAAAATTCCATATTATGGGATTTCACCAAAATTAGAGAAAAACTGTGATTGGTTAAAAACTGATTGGATGGACAAGCTCCATGGCCCAAATATACCTTTCAGAAAACTATACTACTGGTTTGGACGCGCAAGTTCATATGATAAATATAAAGACAAGTTCATTTCAAAAGAAAAATGGAAAGAGACGCGTCCTCTCGCATTTGCAATATGTTTACTAGGAATGATGGTTTGCCCTCAAGGGCCAAAATACACTATTTATCCTAGTTTTTTTATAGTTACTAATGTCATCTTTTACGGAGTTGACTATAAATCATCAATAAAGTACTACATTTTAGTGCCATACACCCAAACCAGCGAGGGCTTATTATAGAGGAATGCGTGCAACTTAAAATGAGGATATGCCGCCAGATCGACATTGGGAATATCTCGCACATGTGGGGTAATAATACAATTCTCGCTTATGATACATTGGAGCGAATTAAGCTCACTCGATTTGTTTGTCATTATTTCACTCTATTCAAAGAATAAATTTTGCATATCTACATGGATTTGGTCAAGAATGGGGTCTTAACCCCCCTCCACGATGATTATAGAGGCCTTAATCCCGTTGAGGGAGAAATCTTCAAACCTTGTGCTTAGCACGATGCTGTAGATCATAGCATCTCAAGATGTCTCGGTTTTTGCTATGACCTCGAATCTCTCGTCAACATGGGAAATATTCGAGTCAAGTATATTCCTCGTGACTGATGCTGCAACAAGAAGAAGAATGACTGAGATGTAGTCATTATTTTTATCTTTCAAGCTTTGTTGTCTTTCAATTTCCTTGTAATCGCAATGAATAAATAAATAAAAATATTCCCTTTTGTACTCAAACTACGTTGGGCCTGAATTATCCTTATGAGATACGTAGGCAACCTTTCAAGGCCCGGCCCCTATCTTTAAAAAAAATTTCATTCCCCCCTTTATATTACAAGAAGAAACGAAAATCAGATCAACTGATGTCAAAGAGCAGTTATAAGAAGACCTTAGCTCAATGTGATTTAGTCTTTCTGAGATAGTGTTGAACTAAAAACAAGCAAACTCCTATGTGTTAAAAATATGCTTCCGTCCTTTGAAGATATCGTCAAACATAACAACTTGTGTACTTATCTACTCTGTGTGCGATATGCATTTTGTATTATGAATCTAAACTGACAAATATGCCTTTGAGTTGTTTTCCTTCTCAGATACTTTGAAACTAATATGTGTCGATTAAGCTTGTAGATCATCCCTATTTCACCATATCAAAATGTCCCGCAGATTCCTTTCCTAAACGAGATTCAGACAAAGGAAATACATCAATGGGAGATAACAACATTGAAATAAGTCTCACTGACGTTGTGCTGGCTCAATCCACCATAGCGGACCAGAACGAATTGATTTTGCAACTGATGCAGCAAATTCCAGAAATGAGAGTGAAAATGCAAATGAGACAGGATCTACCTCTGCCGGGTTTTGCTGCTAACATTGCTGGGGAGACCTCCTATCTACTTCCCTTCCTCAAATATGGATCCAACTCAGAATCAGCCATCTACACCTGCCCAAAATCTCTTCGTCATAGACTTGACTACACCGAATTCCCAATATGTTTCCGCATCCTATCAAAATCCACCTCCTCCTTAAAACAACCACGCCCTAATACTACCCATCCTCAAAAAACCCAACATCAAACCGCTCCACCTCCACAAAACCAAAACCAAAATACTTTCCATCCCCAAACACCCCACCACACTTAAACAAAAATACCAATCCTCAGACTTATCCACATAATTACCAAGCCACACAAAATGCTCAGAGTCCTTTCGTAGCTCCACCCCTACCGAAAAGAACTACTTTCCAAATTCCCATCTCGACTGAGCATGATGTGCACGATTTTGATGTAGACCATTTCGAGGAACAGGAAAGAGAATGGAGAGCAAAAGAAGAAGCAAAGGTTGATATAAAAGAAGAGATAAATGAAAGTCATGAAAGAGTTCCAAACCATCCCTGATGCCACTGGTCTTAACTATGAGGATTTATGCATTGATCCAAATCTAGACCATCCAGAAGTGTTCAAGATCCCAAAGGTTGATACTTTAGGAGGAGTGGGAAACCCTATGGCTCATCTGAGAGCCTACTGCGGCCAACTTGTTGAAGTTGGTAGGGATGAAGCTCTGTTGATGTGGCTCTTCAGCTGAAGTCTCTGCAGGGAGGCTCTCGAATGGTTCACCTCCCACGAACAAGGCAATGGCCCAGCTGGAACGCCCTGGCCAAAAACTTTATTGTTAAGTTTTCTTACAACATAGAAATCATTCCAGATTGATACTCTTTGATAAAAATGAAGCGAAATCCACTGAGAGTTACAGAAAGTTCGCCTACTAGTGGAGGTAGGAATCTGCAAGGGTAAGGTCATCCATGTCCGAGAAAGAAGTAGTGGAAGTGTTCATGTGGGTGCAAGAGCCTGAATTTTATGATAGAATCATGTTGCTCGTTGGAGAAAAATTTTCCGATATAGTCAAGGTTGGTGAGACTATCAAAGATGGTTTGAAAACTGGGAAAATAGCCTGCGTTGCCGCATTGCCCAGATCATCAAGATTGTTGGGGAAAAAAAGAGAGAAGAAATTGTTCTTGTCTCTTATGAAGGGAGGAAGACCCGCATAAGATCATCATCCTCCCAAGGTCATCCACGACCTTCCCAGAACTCTTAAAAGGCTTGCTACGCGCAAGCTACTCATCAAAATAAACCTCCTCCAGTTTACCAAAATACTACCTCAACCTACCAAAATACCCCTCCAAGTTACCAAAATCCACATCCTCTTTACCAAAGTCCCCCTCCACTTTACAAAATTCCATCACCAGTCTACAAAAATATTGCTCCCAATAATACCAATGTACAGTAGAGCTACAGAGCACCCCCTCCGTATATCAAGTCAAACTAAAATGCCTCCTCGAACTACCAAGCTCCATCACCAAATTACCAAACAAATCCTTATCCCAGAAACCAAGCCGCCCGTCAAAATACAAGAAGTTATCAACAGGTGCCTACTCCACCACAAGGCAGTTATAATCCACCTCGACCCAGATTTGAGAAGAAGCCTCCCAGGAACTTTACTGAGCTTGCCGAAAGCCGAACAAAGTTGTACAAGTGACTGGCTGTGGCTGGATACATCCACCCGGTAGGGCCCAAGCCGATGGATACTATTTCCAAATTCTATAGGCCCGATCAAAGGTGGGCATATCACTCTAACAGTGTCGAACACGATACCGAGGACTGCATAAACCTCAAGCACAAGATTTAAGATCTGATCGACCAAGAGGTGGTTTCTCTTCAAAAAGTCTCACGCAATGTAAAAACCAGTCCGTTGCGAAATCATGGAGGCGCCAATATGATAGAGACGGATGAAGATTGATGTGTGACCAAAGTTATAACTCCGATTTCCCAAGATAAGTTCGAAAGAGTTGTGGCCTCCCTAAGTATTAAATACAAAAAGGAGTTTGTGATCCTGACAACCGCAAAGGCTATTGCCTTGGTGCCATTCGAAGCTCTTGCTAGGACGAAGTTCGTGATTGAAACCGCTGCCGATCAGGGTATGACCCGATCTTGGAGGTGTTATACTCTCAAAGAGTTGGCTTCCGGAGGAAAGAATAAGGATCAAGGGAAAAGGCTGATAAGTGAGGACGAAGCTAAGGAATTCTGGAGAAAGATGTAGCCAAAGGATTATTCGATTGTTAAGCATTTGGAGAAAACTCCATATCAGATTTCATTGTGGGCCCTGCTGATGAGCTCCCAATTACATAGACAGGCCTTGATGAAGGTTCTTAATGATACTTATGTGCCCGTCAGCACAAGCACCGATAATGTGGCCGCTATTATTAATCAAGTTATCTGAGGGCATCGGATTAGCTTTTGCAACGACGACTTGCCTTTTGAGGAGAGGTCACACAACAAGGCGTTAACATCACTATCGTATGCCGCGAGAAGGTCATTAATCATGTCTTGGTGGATGATGGATCCAGTCTGAGCATTTTTCAAGTGTCAAAATTAAGACAGTTACATTTTGACTTGGGAAAGGTAAAAAAAAACCAAGTCAATGTAAGAGCCTTTGATGGGGTTTAGAGAAATACATTGGGAGCAATGAATCTTATCATCCAAATGGATCCGATAGAATTCAGCACGCATTTTCAAGTCTTGGATATCGACACGAACTATAACCTCATTTTGGGAAGGCCTTTCATCCATATGGCTTGAACTGTGCCTTCTATTCTACATCAGATGATGAAACTTATTTGGAATAACGAAACGTTGTTATTCAGGGTGAAGGGAGTCACTCCTGCAGACAGGCGCCAATTGTTGATGAGGTATCGCGAGGTATAGATTTCTACACGATGTTGCTGGTAAATGCCACTAGTGAGGACTTCGCCCCACAGACTCACATGCCTGTTGTGAACAGGATGATAGCCACTGTGATACTGTTGAATGGTTTTGAACCAGGTTTAGGGACAAAATTCCCAAGGAATTATCGAGCCTATTTCAGTCCCAGTCAAAGGAGGTAGATATGGTTTGGGGTACATCCCCACAAATGATGATGTGAAGATGAAGAAGAGCAGTGATCACTCATTGACTAAGACGATCCGACATCTGTATCAATCATTTCTAGTCGGGGAGTATGTCGATCGTGATGTCCTCGAGGAAGGAATATGTGACCTTTTTTAGGAGATTGATATTGTCATAAAAGAAGAGGTCGAGCTGATAGGAATCCGCAATGTTGAGCCCATGGAGATGCTGCAAAATTGGACCTCCACGCCAAAATTGATTCCTCAAACTCCTTGGTAGAAAGGAATCATATATGCATATTTAAATTGGTGGAGGTTCAGAGGAGGCCCGAAACCCACAATTTGCATTTTCTTAATTCCTTGAATTTTAAAATTCCCCCATGAGCTTTGAAAAGGCAACATGGCCCTTTGCCATAGACAAAGCTTGCATATTTTCCAATTTTAATGAAAGCCTCTTTTATTTGAAAATTTATTTAGTTACTCATCTGCTATACTTTAGTTTTCTAACTTTGTCTATTTATAGTTTCAGTAATATTAATTTTGAACCTGCCAATGTCATGTCATGTCACAAGCTGAAAGAACAAAATGAGGCAGGCAATAGCGAGGATGATGAATACAAAGAGGAAAATGAGGCACAAGAATATGTTGCTGAAGAGTTTCTACAGTTTGAAAATCAGCATAAGCCGAATTTAGAGGAAACTGAAACTGTAAATCTGGGAGACCAAGAGTGTGTCAAAAGGTCAAAATCAAAGTTCACTTCAATGAAGATCAAAGATATGTACTGATTCGTTTACTCACCGAGTCCATTGATGTGTTCGTCTGGGAAATCAGCGACATGTTAGGGTTGAGTAGCAATGTTGTGTCTCACAAATTGCTGATTAATCCAGGGTTCAGTTTGGTGAAGTAGAAGGCTCGAAAGTTCAAGCCTGAATTGAGTTTGAAGATCAAAGAGGATATCACCAAGCAGATCGAGTCTTGACTAGTGGAAGTGACGTAATAACCGAAATAATTGGCTAATGTTGTTCCGATCGCCAAAAAAGATGGCAAGATCAAAATTTGTGTCAACTACGGGGATCTCAACAAAGCCATCCCTAAGGATAATTTTCCATTGCCGAATATTAAAATTGTGATCGATAGCTTCTAAACATGAAATGCAGTCATTTGTGGATTAATATGCAGGTTATCATCAGATTCTGATGGACGAAGAAGATGAAGAAAAGACAGCTTTAATTACACCTTGGGGGTATATATTAATACAGGGTGATGCCACTTGGCCTCAAGAATGTTGGTTCTACCTATATGAGGGCTATGACAACCACATTTCACGATATGATTCATAAGGAGATCGAGGTGTATGTAGATGACGTCATTAATAAAGTCCCGCGAGAGTTTGGACCACTTGACACACTTGAAGAAGTTTTTTGACCTTCTGCATTGGTATAACTTAAAAGTTAAATCCCGCCAAATATGCCTTTGGAGTTCCTGCCGGTAAATTATTCGGATTTGTAGTCAGCAGAAGGGGCATTGAGCTTGAACCTTCCAAGATTAAGGAGATTCAAGAGTTACCTCCTCTAAAGAATAAGAAGGAAGTGATGAGTTTCTTGGGCAAGTTAAACTACATCAGTAAATTCATATCCCAATTAACTATGGTGTGTGAGTCTATCTTCAAGTTGTTGAAAAAAGATGATTTGACAAAGTGGACTGAAGAGTTTCAGATTGCTTTTGAAGCAATAATAACTATTTGTCCAATCCATCTATGTTTGTACCTCCGCAAGAAGGGAGTCCTTTGTTACTGTATTTGTCCATCTCAGATAACGCATTCGGATGAGTGCTTGGGCAACATGACAAAACAGGGAAGAAGGAGTTAGCCATATATTATATAAGAAAGAAGTTCAAGCCATATAAGTCTCCTTATACTCTTTTGGAGAGAACCTGTTGTTCTTTGACTTGGATTGCTCAAAATTTAAGGCATTATTTGTCTTCTTAAACAACATATCTTATTTCAAGAATGGACCTACTGAAGTATATTATCCAAAAGGCGATGCCAAGTGGAAAATTAGCTAAGTGGAAAATGTGGTTGAGTGAATTTGATATTGTGTATGTGACTTAAAAGGCGATAAAAGCACATGCCTTGGCTGATTATCTTGAAGAAAAATCCTGTTGATGAAGAATATGAACCGCTCAACACTTATTTCCATGATGAAGAAGTATCATTTGTGGGTAAATATATATCTGAAATGTATCCTGGCTAGAGATTATTCTTTGATGGAGCAGCAAATCATCAAGGAAAAGGTATCGCAATGGTCTTAGTGTCAAAATCTGGTCAACACTATCCCATGGAAGCTAAGCTCAGATTTAATTGCACGAACAACATAGATGAGTATGAAGCTTGTATTCTTGGTTTGAGAATAGCCATTGACATGAATGTCAATGAGCTACTGGTTTTCGGAGATTCAGATCTGTTGATTCATCAGGTTCAAGGAGAATGGGCTGTGATGAACCCAAAGATCATACCTTACGTGCAGTATGTACAGAAGTTGTGCAAGAGATTTCGTAAGATCGAGTTCAGACATACTCTTAGAATACAAAATGAGTTGGTTGATGCGTTTGCCACCCTCTCTTCAATGATTAAACATCCACATACTGATTATATTGATCCTCTGGATATAGAACTGAAAGAAAATCCATTTAATTATTCACATATTGAAGCAGAACTAGACTGTTTGACATGGTATTTCAATATAAAGAAGTATTTAGAGTCCAGAATTTATCCTGAAGATGTTACGTCCAACCAGAAGAAGTCTATACGTTGTATGACTCTCAATCTCTTTCTAAGTGGATAAATCCTGTATATGAGGACTGCAGATTTAGGTCTCCTCAGATGAGTAGATGTTGTTGAGTCGCGAAGCTTATTGAACAGATACATACTGGAGTATGCGGCACCCATATGAATGGACTAACTTTGGCAAGGAAGATCTTGCGAGCTGGTTATTTCTGGATGACTATAGAGAATTACTGTTGCAAGTTTGTGTAGAAATGTCATAAATGTCAAGTGCACAGTGATTAAAGCCGAGTGTCGCCTAACAAAATTAATGTTGTGAGTTTACCTTAGCCATTTGTAGCTTTGGGTATGGATGTCATCGGTCCGACAAAGCCATCCGCTTCTAATGGAAACAGATTTATTTTAGTTGTCATTGATTGGTTCACCAAGTGGGTGGAAGCATCTTCTTACAAGTCGGTAACCAAGAAAGTTGTGGTTGATTTTGTTCGCAATAATCTGATATGCAGATTTGGAGTGCCAGAATCCATCATTAATTGTAATGGTGCAAATCTCAACAGTCACTTGATGAGAGAGATATGTGAGAGATTTAAGATTACTCACTTAAACCCAACCGCTTAACATCCTTAAATGAATGGAGTTGTAGAGGCCGCCAATAAGAACATCAAGAAGATTTTGAGGAAAATTTTCGACAGTCATCGAGGTTGGCATGAGATGTTAACATATGCTTTGTTGGGGTACTGCACGACTGTCATAACATCGGTTGGGGCCACTCCTTACTTGCTAGTATATAGAACAGAAGAAGTCATACCTGTTGAAGTTTAAATACCGTCTTTGAGAATTATCCATGAAGCTGAGTTAAGTAATGTTGAATGGGTCACCAAGAAGATCTATCAACTAACTTTTATTGATGAGAGGAGAATGATTATTATTTTTCATGGTCAACTGTATCGACAGAGAATGATTCAAGCTTTCCACAAGAGAGTCAGAGATAGAATTTTTGAAATCAGTAGTTGGTACACTTAAGCACATTTTTCCTCATCAAGACGAGTACAAAGGAAAATTTGCCCCAAATTGGCAATGTCCTTACATGGTTCATAAAGTATTGTCTGGAGGTGCTTTGGTCATGTCGGAGATGAATGGCACCGGATGGCCAAAAACGATCAACTCAGATACTATCAAAAGATGCATGCGTGAAGCTTCGGTTTGCATTTACGTGATTTCTTTGTAATTGTTTCGTTTAAAGTTATATTCCTTTTGGAATGAACTACGTCTAACCTGAATTCTCACGAATGAGATACGTAGGCGGCCTATGTTGGCTTTGGTCACTCCTTTTATCCCCTTTAATATATCTTTGTATGTGGACTATGTTCGACCTGAATTCTCAAGAATGAGATACGTAGGCGGCCTATGTCGGCCTCGGTCGGTTTCTTTGTAAAATTTCTTATTATTTTTAACTTTAAGGAGGAACTACGCTTCACCTGATTCCTGCCTCAACGGGATACGTAGGCACCAAGAGGGTTCGGTCATATCTCCCATAAGATTTTTATTTTTCTTTAAAATAGAAACTGGGATAGAATTTTTGAGGGGGACTCAAAAATTCTCAAAAAGAAGATTTGTCCTCAGCAAGTCAAGACTGAAGATACTTCAAAATTTGCAACTGGACAAAATTTTCGAGAAGATCACGAAAATCCATGATTTACTTTTCAACACTTGAAGAGAAGCCGAACTTATAACAGGGACAGAAAAATTTTGAGGACAGCCTCAAAATTTCAACTTGGGTTCATCAAAAGTATGGAGTGACTTGGAATACTCCCCATCGCATAATCAGATATACCTCCAAGAATCAGAGTCAAGGAAGTTTGCTAAGCCTGACGTGACATGACTTGGCAGTGACCTTTTTCAAATACTATTTCTCAAAAATTTTATTTTTTCTTAAATTTTCCATTTTGTGTTTCATTTGTTTTGGAATAAAGTATTTTGTCTTATCTATCAAGGGTGGAGGGATTAGAAAATCAACCATAGATAGCAGGACAAGCAGCAGACAACTGAAGAAACCGACACATATCAATTCATTTTAAACTAACAATTTTTCTGTGGACGCAGGTTTATAGATTTTCTCTGAAATCAGCGAATTACTCCGATCAATAAGTATGGGGAAGTCAAGGGACGAGAAATCTCTCCCAAAATTAGTGGTGTTGCTATAGATGCAGTAATTATTTTATATTTCTTATACCAAGTGCTTGGGTATACAGATGGTTTATTTCAGTCAATTTTCAACAACATGAAGCCTAAAGAATGTCCAGCAAGATTCAAAGATGAATCGAGTGAAAAATCTCAAGAAAGAGTTCACAGTTTCCGTAAAGGACGTCATCTGCATAATAATATCAGATATAATATTACTACTACGTGAAGGGGTCATTTATTTCATTGTCAATCAAAACAATACTCTACCCGAAGGGGTCATTTATTTTATTGTGAATCAAGACAACGCGCTACCCAAAGGGGTAATTTATTTTATTATCGATCAAGATAATGCACAACCTAGAGGGGTCATTTATTTTATTGTCGATCAAAATAATACACTACCCATGAGGGGTCATTTTATGTTATTGTTGATCAGGACGATACACTATCAGGAGAGTCTTTTACCGTTATGGTCAATTGAGATTATATGATTATCCACAAGGCACCCAGAATATCACTATGTTGCTCGATTGAAGCACTATCTTCATTTGGTACCAAGGATGACATCAAGAGTCAATAGTCATGCATCGCGAGTCAATATTCATGCATCGCGAGTTAATAATCATGCATCGTAAGTCAATATTCATGCATCACGAAAGATCATGCATCGCAAGTCAATATTCATGCATCGCGAGTTAATACTCAAACATCGCAAGTCAATATTCATGCATCGCAGAAGATCATGCATCACAAGTAAATATTCATGCATCACGGAAGAGCATGCATCACGAGTTGATATACATGCATCGCTGAAGATAATGCATCGCGAGTCAATATTCATGCATCTCAAAAGATCATGCATCGCGATTCAATATTCATGCATTGCGGAAGAGCATGAATCGCGAGTCAATATTCATGCTTCGCGGAAGATCATGCATCGCGAGTCAATATTCATGCATCGTGGAATAGCATGCATCGCGAGTCAATATTCATGCATCGCGAAAGATCATGCATCGGGAGTCAATATTCATGCATCACGGAAGATCATGCATTTCGAGTCAATATTAATGCACCGCGGAAGATCATGCATCGCGAGTTAATATTCATGCATCTTGGAAGATCATGCATCGCGAGTCAATATTCATGCATTGTGACTTAATACTCATGCATCACGAGTTAATATTCATACGTCGCGAGATGTTATTCATGTCTCATAGAAATTTATGCATCGCGAGAAGATATTCATGCCTCGCAGAAAATTGTGCTTTGCAATAAGATATTCATGCCTCGCAGAAATTTATACATCGCGGGAGGATATTCATACCCCACAAGAAATCATGCATCACGGGAAGATATTCATGCGCCACATGAAATCATGCACTGCCGGAGAAGGAATTCGTGTATCTCAAGAGAAATATTTACCCATCGACATCAACTGCATTCTTTTATTTTGATAAAAGTAAACATCAAGAATAGCATCGAAGACGACATCAAAAAAAGCATTAGCACTTCATCAACTTCATTTATGTTGACATCAAATGAAGAATACATTGAAAATTATATTGCAATCATAATCACATAAGCTTTATTTGCTTTACGTCAAACCGATCAAGTTGACATTAAATATTGAAGGAGAACAACTAAGTGTCAACACAGTAAAAGACACTACCTCTGATATCAATTGCATTTTTATGCTAATGAGTTTTATCTCTGTCTTAGTCGAGAACATCCAGAAGGATGAATTCTCCATAAAAAAACCACTGGTGCAGACGACATCAACATGGATGCAACACAATGTGGAACTTTTCTTAGCAGCAAACTGAGACATAGTCCAAAGAGGAGTGTCAAACTCTTAGGAAGCGAGCAGAAGAGAGACTTCCACCACAATTGAACCACACCCCTATCAGAAGGCATGTTTGTTTTTCTTAGATTCCTTGGTTCGGTCTCGCATCCGGAAATTTTGGTATCTACCGGAAGATATTTTTCAATCCGAGTGATAATTCACCAAGAGCTTTGGAAATTATGTCCGTGTAAATTCTTAATTATGGGTGTCAATTTACTACATTTATGGCTAAGATATTACAATTTTCTTTTTCATGTTCGATCTATTTGTCACTTATCCAGAACCAAAGGTTATCTTGCAGATTTTCTTTTCAACTGATTGAGTTGAACTACAAACAGCCTGATTCCTAAGGTATAAAGGATATATAGGTGAGGTCAATGTCAAAAACTCGGTTGTATTCCAATATTCTCTCTCAAATCTTATTCTCAAGCATTTCGGTCCCTTTCTAATTTGATATCGGGATGACTTTTTGAATTATTTCAGAATCGTGCGTCAAATAAAGTTTAACGAACTACACGTGTCCTGAATTCTCATACAGCCTAAGATATGTAGGAAACCCATTTCCGGAGTTCGGCCATACTTTCTAATGTCCGTACAAAATCCCCCTTCCAAAGGATGAATATGTGGTCGATCCAAAATTTGATTGATCAATTCTATTTTACTAGAATTTCTTGCATCAATCCAAGTAAAATTAGGGACAATTGTTGATGCCCAATTTCGGACCTTCAAAGTTGTAAATCTATTATGACTTTTAAGTGTGCAGAATTCGACCCTAATGTTGTGATAGTAAAGTTGAAGGACGTTCAAGTTGGCTCAGACATTATGAAAAGACTCTAGATCTTGTAAGTGATTTATGTTACTCTTATTTCAAAAGATAGCATTATAAAGTGAGAACACCTACTAATATTTGTATTAGGAGGATTCAAACCCTGAATTTTTTTTTATTTGAGCTTTAAATTGGTCAGCCAAGATAGTAATGGTTCTGGAAAAAAATTATGACTAAATGTGTATGTTATGTATGGAGCGTAAAAAAACTATGCTTGCGAGATACACCTATTATGATAAAAACAAAATTATGTTTAGGGAAACAGTAAATAAACATCAAGTACATACATGTACACTTAACAAGATGATATTTATGATGAAAGCTTTGAAATAAAAGCAATCTTTATCACTTATAAAATTCAAATTTTTTTCTCTAATGATCATAATGTTTGAGAAAAATTTAATACACTTCAAGAGCTTTCTAGTAAATATGACTCTCTTCAATGTTTCAAACAAACTTTTCTTTATTGTCACAAATCTTACAAATTCGAATAAACTTTTATTAATTGTAAGGAATCTTACAAATTCGAACAAACTTTTCATAATTGTAATGAATCTTACAGTCCTTGTAATGTGTAAAAATAAATATATCAAGGGTTTTATGGGATAGAGTGTGGTGCTTTCCCACGCTAATAAATTAGTTTTTAGGGTCTAATTGTCTCATTTTAATAATTGGTATCAAAGCAATTTGATTTATCATGGAGGCCCTTACTAGAAGTAATAGTTTGGAAAAAGCCGAGAGTTTTTGTATGAACCCTGTAAACTCTACTAAAAATGAAATAAAATTGAAAAATCAAGTTTAAGCCTAAAATAATTATCTAATGCCAAAACAAAATATAATCAAATAGGGTGAAAACTCACATGTCTGCAAGAACACATGTTTTATCCGCAGGGTAGGGGGTGGGGGATTAGGGTAAGGGGGGGGGTAAAAAATGAAAAAATTAAAGTTGAAAAATATATTTTTAAAAAAGCTTTAAATTTATCTTTTCAACAAAAATAATTGATTTTTTTCAACAAAAAGATTGTGTTGAAGTTGGAAAATATTTTTCTATGTTTTTTAAGGGAAGTCATTTTCCTTGAATTTGAGAAAAATAAGTTGATTTGGAAAATATTTTACCCAATCAAACACAACAAAATTGAAAAATGTGTTCCTTCATACCAAACACACCCTTAAGTACGCTAAATTTCTAAGAGTCAAAATTATAAGTCTCATACCCCCTCCACCTCCACCACCACCACCACCCCTTCCTAAAAAGGAAAAGAATATTCTAATACTAACCTTCATAATAAAGTTTTTTCTGAAATATACAGACTTATTGATGATGATAGTATCAAGATTCAACTTAAATAAACAGACAATATTAGATAAAAATTTCACTATAAGAATAATCAAGAATATGTTTCAATACATTCACAATAAAGTGAGATTTGTAATATTTAAAATCTAGCAAATACTTGATATAACAATAACAACAACAATAAAAGAAAATGTAATAATATAAAAATTATTTATATTATCGACGAACATTAATTAAACTTCATTTTTCCTTTATGTCTTAGTCCAACCAGTTTGCTTCCCAAAAAGCAAAACAGGTGTCAAAGCGGCATCATTATGACCAATATTATGATTGAGTATTAAATCCATTGGCAAAACATCATCATTGTTCACCACATCAATCACAAAGGTATTTGCAAGTCATATTTGTTCCATTCTTGGATTCATACAAGTTGTAAATAATTGTATCTCAGGCTCTCAAGATTTTAGTCTTAACGGATTGATGTCAACCTTTTGTAAAGCTGAAATTTTTACTACTTTGACAGTAAGAAAACTTAAACTTCCATAGTTGTACTGAGCTATAATATAAGTCAATCCTAAATTTCCATAATTGTGTTGAGCTATAATAGAAGTCAATCTCCTCATTAAGCTAGATGTGAGAGAAGTATTTTATATCATATCTCCTAGCGATCACAAACATTTAATTTCAAACATCATTTGGAGTAAGCACTTTCTGAAAAAAGTTGCTTAAATTCACTGTTATCCTGTAAACAATATTGAAATTTTGACTTCTCACAAGAGGACTTTTTTTAAAAAAAGAATAGAAAGAGAAACATAAACTTTTAGAGTATAAAGTTATGATCCCTAACTAATATTAGATTTTCATAATCCATCCATTAAATATTTTCTAATTTGATTTTTTTACTTTTACTTGTTATTTTTAACAAATGAAGAAAGAAATAATTGTTCCTATTATACCCTCAATTTATTAATATTGAATTAATATCTTTGAAAAATATAACGAGTAAATATGTATGAAACCCTATCAATTAATAGAAATAGAATGATAAATTTAGTATTTCAATCATTAGTTTCCCAATAATTGGTCCAAGTTACAATTAATTAACAAGTAATTGTGAGTAAATGAAGTATTTTAAGGAGGCTTACTTGTTGTCTATACATACCGTTATAGGTGACCTAATAGAATACAAAATCCCTATACTTATTATGTATACAAGTAAAGTTCTTATGAATTTTAACTTTATATGGATCGTTATTCAAAAAATCTTTAGTGTGACATGCAATAACAACAACATGCATATCCAACATAACCTATATGAGAAGTTTGTCCACATACCTTAGTGCATTGACGGTTATGTTCATCCAGAACACCTTTCATGAGTCTTGAATCAGAAATGTTATTGCTTTAACATTCCATGTTAAATTCTGAAAATATTCAAAAATAAAATTAGGAACTTTTAAGAAAATGTAAGAGATTGATAAGTTCAAGTTCAAATATTTTAATTATGTATAAAGTACACAAACCTCAAAATTTGGGTGCTAATTACATCCTAACCTAAAAGTTTTATCATAATATAATAATTTTAGATTTTTCAGAGTTATGTATCGGTATATTATAAAAGAGAAGGAAAAAATAGAGATTGTGTTCTGTTAAGTTGTGCAATTACATAATTTTTCTTTAGTTAATTGATCAAAAACAAACACCAAAAAATAAAAATAATAATATCCAAAAAAGGAACAACAAAGATAGTTGGTCTCACTCAAACAATATTTTTTCTCTCATAAAGTTATTTTTCTATTTATTTCAATTTTTTCCAACAAAGAAAATAATTTTATGAATAGTACTAATAACTATAAGATGACAAAGATCATCAGAAATATTGATTCAACTTTTTTTTTCGAAATGCTATATTATTTTTCTTTCCAAATTTATAAATTTTATGTCTAAAAACGTCCACAAAAACAAAAAAAAAATCATCAGATCTTCTATGACCCTTATTCTTTTACTAGTAAATAAAAAACAAGAGTTTTCATATAAAAATTTAAACAAGAATAACTTTTTAAAATATAAAATAAATAGAAATAAAAATTTATGTGAAAAAATATTAGGAGAATGAAAAGAAATCATACCTGGTTATTTCAAGTATTAACAGCAAAAGCTAAGAAATTTTCAAAAAAAATCACAAAATTATTTTTGATATGATAAACTCAAAAGATAACATCTATATGTCCATATATATGTCGTTTTATATAATTGTTGTTGGAAAACATATATGCACAGCGGAAGCATATCAAGATCTTTTTTGCTTACATTAACAATAGATAACCAATATCGTTTATGTTAAAACATATAAATATAATGAAATTTTATTCAAGAATTACCTCTTGAAGTCTGAGCGGATACATTCATGCAAATTCTCAAGTTAGACAGATCTACAAGATAGTTATGGTCTTCTATAGTGATCTCAAGTAACATCCGATTTCTCTCAAGACTTGAGTGGTCAAGTATCAAATAGAAAACTAATCATCATCTTTTCTAGGTTAGCAGAAACCTATTTATAGAAATTTCTTCCTAACCCAAAAAGGACTAGAAAACCTTATTTTTCTAGTCTTTGAAGTCTAAGCGGATACATTCATGCGAATTCTCAAGTTAGACAGATCTACAAGATAGTTATGGTCTTCTATAGTCATCCAAGTAACATCTGATTTCTCTCAAGACTTGAGTGGGCAAGTATCGAATAGAAAACTAATCATCATCTTTTCTAGGTTAGCAGAAACCTATTTATAGAAATTTCTTCCTAATCCAAAAAGGACTAGAAAACCTTATTTTTCTAGAAGACTAGAAAAATTCATATTATTCTTCCTTTTTCCATACAAATAGAATTCTAAATTCTTTATAAATATGGGCACTATAGGAACCACAAAATTAATTATTGAGGCTTCCTATTATAGAAATAACTCCACAAAAATTAATTTGAATTATTCTTACCATAATAAATTATAAATCATTCCACTAGAAATTTGTAATTGCACTCCTCTATATTGTAATTTTCCATTAAACAATTATGTAATTCCCCATGTTTAGATTTCAGATACTAATCAATTAATGAAATTACTGACGAATTTAACTTAATGATTAATTTCCTCTATAGCATTACTTAACTTATTTCATATGTCGGATTCATAAATCAACTTGCAAGCTTTGACATTATGAAAATTTATAAGTTTTCAAAAAGGCATATCAATCGATCTCTATAAAGAGATATGAATTCGATCAACTAACTTATTATTTCACCAACATATATAATTATCATTCAACTTACAAGGCATATTGACCATCTCAAAATCTCACTTTTTAATAAATCAAAGCGGTAATTAATATATAAAGATCATAATAGTTATATCAGGATTAAGAATATAAGTACATTTAATAGTTTAGAGAATATGTTTTTGTCAGTCAATCTAAAACAAATATCTCTACTCGGTCCCGTTCAATACAAATAAAATGTACTAGCACAAGAAGTTGTAACTTTACCATTTCCATAATCAGCATATATTACATAAAATATTGTGCTACAATCGTACCCGGTGATATGTCCAATTTCCATCCTAGATTGTGAACCAAAAATTTTATACTTATAAGAACCGATGAAATAATCATCTGTGTATAAGCTAAAACTCTACACACTAAATCATCTACTATATAAGTAAATAGACATCATAAACAAATCTATGATCTATTTAAATTGAGCAAGTATTTATTATCTAATAAATATTATTTCTTAACATATGACTAATAGTTTATACCCTAAAAATCTCCCACTTAGATATTTAATCTTGAAAATTGTTAGAATGTTATGTCTAAACACATGATTAATAGTATATACCCTAATAATCTCCCAGTTAGACTCTTAACTATGATTAATAGTATATACCCTAATAATCTCCCACTTACTTCTAAATGATCCTTTTCTTGAAATAAGACGGTTGTGTTAACAATTGCCTTATTTTCTTTAGGACACTATAATAATTCTCTTTCAGTCGTTAAGATATCCAATAAACACAAACATTCTATTCTTAATTCTAATTTTCTTATTCTGCCACTCAAAAAATGTGTTGGACAATTCTATATCTGAACATGTCACAGATAAGACTTACGTCATCCAACTAGTTCTATAGTTGTCCAAGGTACTGATATGAAAAAAATTGAATTAAGAATGTGATATGTAGTTATTAGAACCTATACCGAAATAAACAAAATGACTATAATACTTCAATAATTAATCTTTTCATCTTCATAAAAATCTACTTCTTTTCTCTTCTACACCAATCTATTATATTTCATGATGTTATATTAGTTTATTTTAAATATTTTGACCAATTTATCAAGATATTCATACTACCAAAGAATCAAAATAATGTATGTTCATATCATGAGTAATAGTTTGTGGAAATCTTAGAATACTCAAACTCACCTCTTGCCTGAATATTCATTTACCTCACAAATCAAGATAGAACAATTCTAACTTATAACTACCACCTTTTCCTTTTTAAGAGAAAAAGTCTCTAAGTTATCTTTCCTTTTAAACAGAACTCACATGTTGGTAGTGACTTCACTTTTAATGTCCATCCATTAACCAACCTCGAAGTTCTATTCAAAATAAATAACTTAGACACTAGTGTACAATAACTTTCATTCAATTTAAAAGATACTTTCTCTTATGAGATATTATAAAATTCAATTTATAAGAGATAATATTAATAAAAAAATCATGCATCAATATACCACAAGAAATAAAATATTTATCAAACTCAATGATAGGAGTGTTACAAATAAATATATCAATTACTCATCTCTTATCTAGTTAGAAACTGAAAATAATTTCTTCAAACATAAGATACATTTACAATGCATTCTTTAAATTAATCTTTTATCTCTACCAAAAGAAAACCTTCAGTAGTACTAAGTGGGTGCGTAAAGTCTATTGAGAATATGAGGTACAATATTTCGAATAATCCTAAATAACAAAATTCAAGGCTCATTTATACATATATATCCATGCATCTCGAATAGCCAATCATTGGGATTGGAGAACTACTCATGCAATCCAAATGTACAATGACCGATTATTCACTCCATAAATTTATACAGACCTAACTCAGTTGGAGAGTGTACTTTTAGATTAAGTCAAGTGAAAATCCTTTACCTACGTTGATTCAATCTTATATTACTCAGTTTAGGGGAGTTAATATAGGTTATCAAAACTAGACGATGAAATACATAGTGACTTGTATCAATTTCATCCGATGTGGAGAAAGGTCTAAGCCAACACATAAAACTAATATTTCACTACTATTTAATTCAATATGACCAAAAACTCATATAAAGATCAAAATCTACCAAATTTCTGATCAATCAGAGTTCTTTCTTTTTTCGAATTCAAAAATATGATCAATTTGGTTGGAAATGTTGTTTGACCAAAATAGAATTTAAGATTTTTCCGCTCAGTAATTCTTATTATATATCATCATTTTGTGAAATAGATACATGAATCAAGAATAAAGAACGAAATTCTAAAATTTCAAAAGAAAAGTATGGTTATGTATACATTGAATATTTAAATTCAAAACACACCTCATGGATATCCATGCATCTTAAACAATAAATTTTGATGAAAAAATGACTACTCATGCAATATACATATGTGATGTCAGATATTCACTTCAACAAATTTAAAACAAAAGATAACTCAGTTGGAGAGTATATGTAAATTTAAGTCAAGTGAATATCATTATCCCTAGGTGCATTGATCCAATATATTACTTTGTTTCAGAGAGTCAATACAAATAATCAAAACTAGAGATTAAACTTTAATGAGTGTATTAATTTCATCCGATAGGGAAGAAGGCTTAAGCCAACAAATGAACTTAATACTTCACTAAAATTTAATCATGAACACCATAGAGAATAATCTCAATCACCACCATATCTTATTCGAGTAATTTTTCATTAAAATTAATTTTTAAAATACAAAGAAATATCTAAATTATCTAAATGACCTCAAACTGAAAAATTACTTCATAACCATGAGTATTTCAAATTTTATAGTTTCGATGAACCTACCGAATTTTAGATCGATCGGAATTCAAAAATAATATTTATCTCCAAATCTATAATCAAATTCAGATTCAAAAGATTTGAGGAAAATTGAATAAATTTACATTCTTATCATATACCAATTTATGTTAACTCATCACGCGTATTCATGTACCGACCACATATAACATAAATAAAACCAATATAAAGGATTTCATTCATACTAAATCACGTTTTAATTCCAAAGAACAACTTTAAAATCATTTTAATGACCTCAAAAAAATATAACCACATATCAATGAGTACTTCTTACTAGGCCGCTATGAATGAACTTACCAAATTTCAGGTCAATTGGAATCTTTAAAGAATTTTTATTTCCAAAACTATGACCAAATTCAAATTCAAGTGATTTAAGCATCTTTTGGAATTAAAACAAAATGACCTACATTCTTATCACATATCAGTTTTCATTAAATAGCTATGTACAATCATATTCCTAATTAAACATAAACACAATTGATATAAAGAATGATCTAAACATACTCAAAATAAATTTTAATCCAACAAACTACCTAAACCCATCTACACGATTTTCATTGGCACAATCAAATTCAAGTAAATCAAATATCATCAAATTCATGACCACCTAAATTATGACAAAATTTGAAAAAAAAATAATCGTTTTAGGCATAGTTAAATATTAAAATAACTTGATTCAAATTTTCATTCTCTTTTTAATAATTATCTCATGTGTGCATGGCATACTTGTGTCATGTCTTCAGGCTAAGACACACAACTAATCTCTTTGCAACATATTGTTCTCTCAATTAATACACTTGAGAATTCAAGATATTATATGTCTCCCTTTAAACTGATAATTATCTTTAATATCTATTCTCATGAATTAATTTAAGTATTACTAATATATAAAGGTAAATCTCCTTCCGAGTAAAACCGTCACTATTATACATTTATGAAGAACAATTCATACATGATACATTGAGAATATTCTAACGACTCAAATAAATAGATCACTTTCTTAGATTCTATTTATTTATCATATCCTCAACTCACATATTGTAATATAAAAACTATGTCACATGTATAAAGCCTTAAGAATCATTAAGGATTTTGAAGTGATTTATTTATTAAGCATAAAATTCATAATTTATACATTATGAAAACTGTGAGAGAAAATAAATACTCATATAATTAATTTAATGAGGTCAAAGATTATTGACTTAAGCCTAAACAACACATCAAAAAAATATTTAGACCATTAATCCACGAATTGAAACACTAAGAAATTGCCTTGCCAAAAAAAAATTGCCTTTACTCCCAAACATTCTAATTCAAATCATAATGGGCTAATGATTGTGTGTTCGTTTTAGCCAATCATGACCAAGTACATGCCAAAACATGCTTGTATTTATTTAGTCAAAGTACCAAGAAGACTGATCAAACTATCGCAATGTAACGACCTGTTTAGTCGTTTTGAGCAGCAGATTTTATTTCTGGAAAAACAGGCTGAGACGACGGAACCCACGACGGAACGTCATGGGCACGACGGACCGTCGAGGGTGTCTCGTTTCAAAACACTTAGAAAATCTGAAATTGGATACTGAAAATCGACTCTCTGAACTTTGTAACGAAATGGCAGGACGGACCGTCACAGGTGTGACGGACCGTCATAGACCCTTAGTGGAAATTGGGTCTCTGAACTTTGCGACGACCTGCAGGACGGACCTTCGCAGGCACGACGGCCCGTCACAGGTTGCACAATCCCAGTCTGGCTCGGATTTCTTAATACGTTTTAAGGGACGTTTTTGACTATTCTTGCCTTAATTATAAAGTTAGTGGGTTAATGTTAATAAGTCTAATTACTTGGGGGCTAAAAGAGGTAACCTTAAGTTAATTAGTGGGGCATTATTGCCATCTTTTATTCTTAATTATATACTAATTAGGGTAAAAGAAAGAGGGTTGGAATAAGAAAAATAAGAAAGGACAAAGAGAGACAGAAAAAGAAAGAGAACGAGTAGAGAGAGAGAGACGAAGGGGATAGCAAGGATTTTGAGAAGATAGCTTGTTGATCGCAATTCTTCGGTGGAGGTAGGTTATGATTTTCATGCTTTCATAGTAAACTTTTAATAGAGAATGATATGTATTGGTAGTATTGTAAACCCTGCTATGTGCTTAATTGTATGCATGCATGAACGTGATTATATAATTGTGATTATATTAAGTATGATGAAGTTATTGAATCCCAAATCTTGATAAAAACCTAATCTCTTTTTAATGATGATGCCTTGGTAAGGGAGAAGGCTTGATGAACTAAAGTAATGAGATTGATGATGCATTGGTAAGAAAGAAGGCTTGATGAATTGATGGAAGGAGATTAGGGGATCGGGTGTCACGAACCGACACGTAGAATTAGGGGATCGGGTGTCACGAACCGACACGTAGAATTAGGGGATCGGGTGTCACGAACCGACACGTAGAATTAGGGGATCGGGTGTCATGAACCGACACGTAGAATTAGGGGATCGGGTGTCACGAACCGACACATAGTATTAGGGGATCGGGTGTCACGAACCGACACATAGAATTAGGGGATCGGGTGTCACAAACCGACACGTAGAATTAGGGGATCGGGTGTCACGAACCGACACGTAGATTTAGGGGATCAGAGTGTCACGTACCGACACAAGAAGATTAATGAATATGAGGGATCGGAGTGTCACGTACCGACATAAGAGGATTAATGAATATGAGGGGCGGAGTGTCACGTACCGACACAAGAGAAATAAAGATAATGAATCTCGAAAGATGTTAATATACTCAATCTAATGAACATAATTCCCAAATGAGTATGGTATTGAGGCTTGAGTCCTCATGCGTGAACTTGACGGTAATTGTTAATGATATAGTACTTGTTGTTGCTACATGTTGAGTATCATGGCTGATTTTAGGATATTACTTGGTATATATTGATTTCTATTTTGAGTTGGCCGATGATATCTACTCAGTACCCGTGTTTTGTACTGACCCCTACTTTTATATTCTCTTCTTGTTTATTTGTGGAGTGCAGCAAACGTGCTATCGTCTTCAACTCAACAGTAATTCAAGCCAGTCTTACTACATCGGAAATTCAGGGTGAGCTAATGCTTCTAGCTTGGACTGGATCTTCTTCTTCAAGTCTTGATGCCTTGAACTTCCGGCATGGACTAGCTTCTTATATATTTTTAGCTTTTAGAATACTCTTAGTTTAGTCGTTTGATTGTAGATGTTCTTGTGATGATGACTTCCAGATTTTGGGGAATAATAGATGTTGAATTTTAGAAGTTAATGAATTGGTCTTTATTTAATGAGTTTAAGTCTTCCGCATTACTTTCTGTTGATATTATATTGAAATGTTAAGGTTAGATTGGTTGGTTCGCTCACATAGGAGGGTAAGTGTGGGTGTCAGTCGCAACTCGGATTTGGGGTCGTGACAAACTTGGTATCAGAGCATTAGGTTCGTTGGTCTCATCACACAAGAACGAGTCTAGTAGAGTCTTAAGGAATGGTAGGGGGACGCCTTTACTTTTCTTTGAGAGGCTATAAGACTTTAGGAAAATTTCATT
The DNA here is from genome assembly GCF_036512215.1 of Solanum lycopersicum. Classification (NCBI taxonomy): domain Eukaryota; kingdom Viridiplantae; phylum Streptophyta; class Magnoliopsida; order Solanales; family Solanaceae; genus Solanum; species Solanum lycopersicum. The sequence goes on from NC_090811.1 coordinate 48,627,195, forward strand.
CTTTCTTTCTTTCTTTCATGCTACTACTTGAATCCAATTGGTATCTAGGTGATACAAATTGGTATCTTACCATCTTCACTCTCTTTCGCAGATGGTTAGAACTAGAGCAACGACTACGCCAACATCAACACCAGCACCGGCGGTACAGGGTGCGTCTGAGCAAGCCACTGGGGCTGTAGCTCGAGGAAGAGCAGCGGCAAGAGGCCGTGGTAGAGGTCGTGGGAGGACGTCCTCTAGGGGAAGAGGACGAGCACCTAGCCCATCTGATACTAGGACAGTGACTCCTCCACCGACTGAGGAAGTAATAAGAGAAGAGGAGGATGGGGAAACTGAACAAGTGCAGAATGAGGGATTGCCACCTCAACCTACCCCAGAAATGATCAATCAGGTTCTCGCCTATCTCAGTGGGTTGTCTGATCAAGGTCAGGCACCTCCAGTGTTTTCTGCGCCAACACCTCCGATTTCAGAAGTACAACATGCAGCCACTATGGCTCCTCGTATGGATGCCTCATTGGACATAGGCACATTCCCACGTCTGACTACTGGGCCTATAATGACAAATGATCAGCATGAATTTTTCAGTAAGTTCTTGAAATTGAAACCTCCGGTCTTCAAGGGTGCTGAATCGGAGGATGCTTATGATTTTCTGGTTGACTGTCACGAGCTACTACACAAGATGGGTATAGTAGAACGGTTTGGTGTGGAGTTTGTGACTTATCAGTTTCAAGGGAACGCCAAAATGTGGTGGCGGTCACATATTGAGTGTCAACCAACAGAGGCACCACCTATGACTTGGGCCTCATTCTCTAGCTTGTTTATGGAGAAGTATATCCCCCGAACTTTGAGGGATAGGAAAAGGGATGAGTTCTTGAGCCCAGAGCAAGGTAGGATGTCGGTCAATGCATATGAGGATAAGTTTCATGCATTATCCCGGTATGCCACCCAACTATGTTTCAGTCCACAAGAGCGGATTCGCCGTTTTGTGAAGGGGTTGAGGTCAGAGTTGCGGATTTCAGCCTTACAGGTAGCGGCTACGGCAAAATCCTTCCAAGAGGTGGTAGACTTCGTGATAGAGGTGGAAGGAGTGAAGCCAGATGACTTCACCACGACATCGACATCAAAAAGGTTTCGAAAGGGAGGCGAGTTTAATGGTTCTTACTCTAGAGGACAAGGTTCCGGAGGTTACTCAGTTCGACCAATTCAGTCTTCACTACAGACTGTAGTTGGGGGTCCACCTCAGACCGGTCAACACTTCTCTCAGAGACCTATGCTTGACTCCAGAGAGTGTTATGGATGTGGGGAGACTGGACATATTAGGAGGAATTGTCCAAAACAGAGTTATAGACCCCCAATGGCTAGAGGTAGAGGTACCAAAACGGCCGAGGTGATGGGCAAACTGGAGCCACTACATCACAACATGGTAGGGGCAACGGACAGATGAACGATAGGGCCCATTGTTACGCTTTCCCTGGGCGGTCTGAAGCGGAGGCATCTGATGCTGTCATCACAGGTAATCTTCTGGTTTGTAATTGCATGGCTTCTGTATTGTTTGATCCTGGATCCACGTTTTCTTATGTATCTTCCTCATTTGCTAATGGTCTAAATTTACATTGTGAATTACTTGATATGCCTATTCGTGTTTCTACTCCGGTGGGTGAGTCTGTGGTAGTTGAAAAGGTGTATAGGTCTTGTTTGGTGAACTTTGTGGGGAGCAACACTTATGTAGATTTGGTTATCTTAGAAATGGATGATTTTGATGTAATTCTTGGTATGACTTGGCTTTCTCCGCAATTTGTGATTTTGGATTGTAATGCTAAAACGGTGACGTTAGCCAAGCCTGGGACAGATCCGTTAGTTTGGGAGGGTGACTACACTTCTAATCCGGTGCGTATCATCTCCTTTCTTCGTGCTAAGAAAATGGTTAGTAAAGGGTGTTTAGCTTTCTTGGCACATCTCAAGGATGACACTACCCAAGTACCCTCGATTGAGTCGGTTTCGGTGGTCCGTGAGTTTCTGGATGTGTTCCCTGCAGATCTTCCTGGTATGCCACCAGATAGGGATATTGATTTTTGTATTGACCTTGAACCGGGTACTCGCCCCATTTCGATACCCCCTTATAGAATGGCTCCCGCGGAGTTAAGAGAGTTAAAAGCCCAACTTCAAGAGTTGTTAAACAAAGGCTTTATTAGACCAAGTGCATCTCCTTGGGGTGCTCCGGTTTTGTTTGTAAAGAAGAAGGATGGGAGTTTTCGAATGTGTATAGACTACAGACAACTAAACAAGGTAACCATAAAGAACAAGTATCCTCTTCCCCGCATTGATGACTTGTTCGATCAGTTACAAGGTGCTTGTGTCTTCTCTAAGATTGACTTGAGATCCGGTTATCATCAATTGAAAATACGGGCAACGGATGTGCCAAAGACTGCTTTTCGAACGAGGTATGGGCATTACGAATTTGTAGTGATGTCTTTTGGTCTAACGAATGCCCCTGCTGCGTTCATAAGCTTGATGAACGGGATTTTTAAGCCATATTTGGACCTCTTCGTGATCGTATTTATTGATGATATATTGGTATACTCAAAGAGCAAGAAGGAACATGAAGAGCATTTGAGAATGGTATTGGAAATGTTGAGGGAGAAAAAGCTTTATGCCAAGTTCTCTAAGTGTGAGTTTTGGCTAGATGCAGTGTCCTTCTTGGGGCACGTGGTTTCTAAGGATAGAGTGATGGTGGATCCTTCTAAGATTGAGACAGTGAAGAATTGGGTAAGACCTACTAATGTGTCAGAAATAAGGAGCTTTGTTGGGTTAGCTAGCTACTACCGTCGATTTGTCAAGGGATTCTCTTCTATTGCTTCCCAATTGACGAACTTGACTAAGCAGAATGTTCCATTTGTATGGTCGGACGAGTGTGAGGAAAGCTTTCAGAAGCTCAAGACTTTGTTGACTACCGCACCTATCCTTACCTTGCCAGTAGAGGGTAAGAACTTCATTGTTTATTGTGATGCATCCTATTCTGGTTTGGGTGCAGTACTAATGCAAGAGAAGAGTGTGATTGCTTATGCTTCAAGGCAATTAAAGGTGCATGAACGTAACTATCCAACTCATGATTTGGAATTGCCTGCGGTAGTGTTTGCATTAAAGCAATGGAGACACTATTTATATGGGTTAAGTGTGAGGTCTACACGGATCATCGTAGCCTTCAGTATGTCTTTACTCAGAAGGATTTGAACTTGAGGCAACGGAGATGGATGGAGCTACTAAAGGACTACGATATCACTATCTTGTATCATCCGGGAAAAGCGAATGTTGTAGCGGATGCTTTAAGTAGAAAGGCGGGAAGCATGGGAAGCCTAGCTCACTTGCAAACTTCTAGACGCCCATTGGCTAGAGAGGTTCAGACTCTAGCTAATGACTTGATGAGATTAGAAGTAAATGAGAAGGGAGGATTGTTGGCTAGTGTGGAGTCAAGATCTTCTTTTCTTGACAAAATTAAGGGAAAACAGTTTGATGATGAGAAACTTAGAAGAATTCAAGATAAGGTATTGCGAGGAGAGGCTAAGGAAGCAAAAATCGATGAGGAAGGTGTTTTGAGGATCAAGGGAAGGGTATGTGTACCCCGTGTTGATGATTTGATCAACACTATTCTGACAGAAGCTCATAGTTCAAGGTATTCTATACATCCGGGTGCCACCAAGATGTATCGTGACCTAAAACAACACTTTTGGTGGAGTAGAATGAAGCGTGATATTGTTGACTTTATTGCCAAGTGTCCAAACTGTCAACAAGTAAAGTATGAACACCAAAGGCCCGGAGGAACACTTCAGAGAATGCCCATTCCGGAATGGAAGTGGGTAAGAATTGCAATGGACTTTGTGGTTGGTCTTCCAAGGACAATGGGGAAGTATGACTTCATTTGGGTGATTGTTGATAGGTTAACTAAATCTGCTCATTTCATTCCGGTAAAGGTGACTTACAATGCAGAGAAGTTAGTCAAGATCTATATCTCAGAAATCGTTCGATTACAAGGGGTTCCACTATCCATCATATCAGATAGAGGTACGAAGTTTACTTCTAAGTTTTGGAAAACATTGCATGCGGAATTGGGTACTAGGTTGGACCTTAGTACTGCGTTCCATCCTCAGACCGATGTTCAGTCTGAAAGGACGATTCAAGTGTTGGAGGATATGCTTCGTGCATGTGTGATAGAGTTTGGTGGCCATTGGGATAGCTTCCTACCCTTAGCGGAGTTTTCATACAATAATAGCTATCACTCAAGTATTAATATGGCCCCATTTGAAGCATTGTATGGGAGGAGATGTAGGTCTCCCATTGGTTGGTTTGATGCATTCGAGGTTAGACCTTGGGGTACTGACCTTTTGAGGGATTCGATAGAGAAAGTGAAGTCTATTCAAGAAAAGCTTCTAGCGGCGCAAAGTACACAAAAAGAATATGCAGATCAAAAGGTTAGAGACTTAGAGTTCATGGAAGGTGAACAAGTCTTGTTGAAAGTTTCGCCAATGAAAGGGGTGATGCGATTTGGTAAGCGAGGTAAACTTAGCCCAAGCTATATTGGTCCATTTGAAGTACTTAAACGAGTAGGGGAGGTGGCTTATGAGTTAGCCTTGCCTCCAGGGCTGTCCGGAATGCATCCGGTATTCCATGTGTCTATGTTGAAAAGATATCATGGGGATGGAAATTACATTATCCGTTGGGATTCAGTTTTGCTTGATGAGAATTTGTCTTATGAGGAGGAGCCTCTTGCTATTTTAGATAGAGAAGTTCGCAAGTTGAGGTCAAGAGAGATTGCATCCATCAAGATGCAATGGAAGAATCGACCGGTTGAAGAAGCCACTTGGGAGAAGGAGGCGGATATGCGAGAAAAATACTCATATCTGTTTACAGATTCAGGTACTCCTTTTCGCCCTTGTTTTCCGTCTTGTGATCGTTCGGGGACGAATGATGGGTAAATTGGTATCTAATGTAACGACCTGTTTAGTCGTTTTGAGCAGCAGATTTTATTTCTGGAAAAACAAGCTGAGACGACGGAACCCACGACGGAACGTCATGGGCACGACGGACCGTCGAGGGTGTCTCGTTTCAAAACACTTAGAAAATCTGAAATTGGGTACTGAAAATCGACTCTCTGAACTTTGTAACGAAATGGCAGGACAGACCGTCACAGGTGTGACGGACCGTCATAGACCCTTAGTGGAAATTGGGCCTCTGAACTTTGCGACAACCTGCAGGACGGACCATCGCAGGCACGACGACCCGTCATAGGTTGCACAATCCCAGTCTGAGTCGGATTTCTTAATACATTTTAAGGGACGTTTTTGACTATTCTTGCCTTAATTATAAAGTTAGTGGGTTAATGTTAATAAGTCTAATTACTTGGGGGTTAAAAGAGGTAACCTTAAGTTAATTAGTGGGGCATTATTGCCATCTTTTATTCTTAATTATATACTAATTAGGGTAAAAGAAAGAGGGTTGGAATAAGAAAAATAAGAAAGGACAAAGAGAGACAGAAAAAGAAAGAGAACGAGTAGAGAGAGAGAAACGAAGGGGATAGCAAGGATTTTGAGAAGATAGCTTGTTGATCGCAATTCTTCGGTGGAGGTAGGTTATGATTTTCGTGCTTTCATAGTAAACTCTTAATAGAGAATGATATGTATTGGTAGTATTGTAAACCCTGCTATGTGCTTAATTGTATGCATGCATGAACGTGGTTATATAATTGTGATTATATTAAGTATGATGAAGTTATTGAATATCAAATCTTGATAAAAACCTAATCTCTTTTTAATGACGATGCCTTGGTAAGGGAGAAGGCTTGATGAACTAAAGTAATGAGATTGATGATGCATTGGTAAGAAAGAAGGCTTGATGAATTGATGGAAGGATATTAGGGGATCGGGTGTCACGAACCGACACGTAGAATTAGGGGATCGGGTGTCACGAACCGACACGTAGAATTAGGGGATCGGGTGTCACGAACCGACACGTAGAATTAGGGGATCGGGTGTCATGAACTGACATGTAGAATTAGGGGATCGGGTGTCACGAACCGACACGTAGTATTAGGGGATCGGGTGTCACGAACCGACACGTAGAATTAGGGGATCGGGTGTCACAAACCGACACGTAGAATTAGGGGATCGGGTGTCACGAACCGACACGTAGACTTAGGGGATCGGAGTGTCACGTACCGACACAAGAGGATTAATGAATATGAGGGATCGGAGTGTCACGTACCGACACAAGAGGATTAATGAATATGAGGGAGCGGAGTGTCACGTACCGACACAAGAGAAATAAAGATAATGAATCTCGAAAGATGTTAATATACTCAATCTAATGAACATAATTCCCAAATGAGTATGGTATTGAGGCTTGACTCCTCATGCGTGAACTTGACAGTAATTGTTAATGATATAGTACTTGTTGTTGCTACATGTTGAGTATCATGGATGATTTTAGGATATTACTTGGTATATATTGATTTCTATTTTGAGTTGGCCGATGATATCTACTCAGTACCCGTGTTTTGTACTGACCCCTACTTTTATGTCCTCTTCTTGTTTATTTGTGGAGTGCAGCAAACGTGCTATCGTCTTCAACTCAACAGTAATTCAAGTCAGTCTTACTACATCGGAAATTCAGGGTGAGCTAATGCTTCTAGCTTGGACTGGATCTTCTTCTTCAAGTCTTGATGCCTTGAACTTCCGGCATGGACTAGCTTCTTATATATTTTTAGCTTTTAGAATACTCTTAGTTTAGTCGTTTGATCGTAGATGTTCTTGTGATGATGACTTCCAGATTTTGGGGAATAATAGATGTTGAATTTTAGAAGTTAATGAATTGGTCTTTATTTAATGAGTTTAAGTCTTTCGCATTACTTTCTGTTGATATTATATTGAAATGTTAAGGTTAGATTGGTTGGTTCGCTCACATAGGAGGGTAAGTGTGGGTGCCAGTCGCAACCCGGATTTGGGGTCGTGACACGCAAGAACCTAATCAACCGCCAACTTTCAATTTATTTTATTTTTTTATTTTAAAATTACGAAGTTGGTCCAGGCGTATCTTTGATTCTTCTCATTGGCAGAACTTGCAGAAACTATGGTATTGTCCTTCTCTTCTCTTCTCTTGACCGATACAAAATACATTAATAAATTTTATGTTCATAAGCGTGCAAAATATATATTATCTAGGGAGGTTTTAACCAAATTAAGTCATTATATAAAGCAATTCATCAAAATAATATGTTTTTTTAAAATTTTACAAAATTAGTATAAATGTATTTCATAGTAACGTTTTAGGTATATTTTATTTTTAAAAAACTGACAGTGTTAGATTGATAAACGTTACTCACAGTAACATTTAATTCCTAAAACATTACACACAGTAATATTTTAGGAATAAAATGTTACTCAAAATAACGTTTTAGGATTAAACCGTTACTTACCGTGACGTATATCAATCTAACACTGTTAGTTTTTAAAAAACAAAATATACTCTAAAAAGTTACTGTGAAATATGTTTATACTAGTTCTGTAAAATTTTAGAAAAATGTATTATTTTGATAAATTGCTTTATATAATTGTTTAGTATGGTCAAAAATTCTTATCTAGGTTACTTATTGTCAATAGTTGGAAAACTATATGCACAACGTAAATATACAAGATCTTTACTGCATACATGAATAATAGGTAATCATTACATTTATGTTAAAACATATATCATGCTAGAACACATAAACATAATGAAATTTAATTCAAGATTTACCTCTTGAAGCCTGAGCGGATACCTTCATGCGAATACCCAAGATAGAAAGATCTTCAAGATAACTGTGGTCTTATATAGTGATCCCTAGTAACATCCATACTCTCTCCATGCTTGAGTGGACAAGTATAGAATAGAAAATTAATCATCATGTTTTCTAGGTTAGGAGAAACCCTATTTATAGAGATTTCTTCCTAATCGAAAAAGGACTAGAAAACCTTGTTTTTCTAGAAGATTGGAAAAATCCATATTATTCTTCCCTTTTCCATAGAAATGAAATTCTGAGTTCTATTTAAATATGGGCACTATAGGGACCACAAATTTAATTAGCGAGACTTCCTATTATGGAAATAACCCAAATAATTAATTTGAATTATTCTTACCATAATTAATTACAAATCATTCCACTTGAAATTCGTAATTACACTCCTCTATTTCCTAATTTCTCATTAAACACTTATGTAATTTCCATGTTAATATTTCAGATACTAATCAATATATTAAATTACTGACCAATTTAACGTAATGATTAATTTTATTTAGACAACTACTTAACTTATTTAATGTGTTGGATTCATAAATCCACTTGCAAGATTTGATACGATGAAAACTTATAAGTTTCTCAAAACGGCATATCAATCAATCTCTACAAAGAGACATCGATTCCATCAATTAACTTATAATTCCACCAATATATATTATTATCATCCAACTTACCAGACATATTGACTCATCTCAAAATCTCACCTTTTAATAAATCAAAATGATAATTAATATATACATATCATAATAGTTATATGAGGATTAAGAATATAAGTACATTTAATAGTTTAGAGAATATGTTTTGTCAGACAGTCTAAAACAACTATCTCTACTCGGTCCCGTTCAATACATACGAAATGTACTAGCACAAGAAGTTGGAACTACAGTGTTCCCATAATCAGGATAAAATACACATAATCTTGTGCTACAATTATGCCCGGTGGCATGTCTAATTTCCATCCTAGATTGTGAACCAAAAAGTTTATACTTGTAAGAACCGATGATGTAATTATTTGTGTATATATAAGCTAAAACTTTACACAGTAAATTATCTACTGTATAAGTAAATATACATTATACACGAATTTATGATCTATTGAGATTGAGCAAATATTTATTCTCTGATAATATTATTTCTAAACATATGGTTAATAGTATACAGCCCAACAATTGTACCATGTATATTGTAGTGATTATAGATTATTAATTATTATCTAAAAAGATTATTTCAATTTAATGAAAATTCCAAATTTATGGATACACATACTGGAGCATTGATTTATAAAATAAAAATTTTACTTTATTATCATTTTTGTATAATAAATTCAATATTTTGTAAAATATTAAAAAATGACAATAATTAAGAATAAAGACAAACTAGAAATCAAATGAGGAATTATCACTTTATTTATTAAACTTGACAACTAAAAGAGAATACTTAATAACAAATTTTTTAATTGATTTCAACATATTGAGATCTCGGTTTACCATAAATTTTAAAACTGAATGTTGTGTTTAGACATGCATTTAAATTGGGAAAATAAATTGTGCGTGAAAGTGAATTTCTCCCAAAAACTATTTTTGACCATTTTTTGGAACTTGAATTTTCTTAAGACTAATTTTTAAAATATTATCCAAACCATATGGTCAAACAAATACTTAATGATATATTTCCATATTTTGATTAAAAATACATGGTGAAATAGATATTTAATTATATGGTTTTTAAATTAGACCTGGTCAAATAGTAGATAAATATTATAAATATAAATTATATAAGAAAAAAATCTTAATCGACTTTAAAATAATAGATATAATAGGATTCATTTATAATTAAAAGTCATAGTTAATTTGAAATTTTTAGATATTATAAAAAATATTTTAATTACTATCTTGTTTAAAAAAAATTTCAAAATAAAACATAAGAAAATCGATCAACATATTTAGTGTTGAAAACCGCAATCGTTTTAATCTTATGAGGGAATACATGTCTCTAAATTGGGGAACTCTTTCAAAGTTATGACCTAATTAGGTTTTAATAGATCATTAATCAAATGTTTACAATTAGGGAGGTTTACGATTTATATTAAAACTAGTGAAACTATTCGCGCTTCGCGCGATTATATGAAATATTTATAAGATAATAATATGAAATATATAATATTTAGGTTAGTATCGAATATATAGATAATATTTATATTTCTCCTCGTCTACGATATTATAGACTTTTTAAAAATATATAAAATATATTTATTTGTTTAGTATATGTATATATTAGAACAAAATATTCACCGTGATGAAGTAAATGGAATAAGGGATAATATGTTGAAATAACAATATATTGGAATTAGGTTGAAAATATTTTAGATGTTTTAATTTCTCTATCTTTTCTAGGAGTAGTGATGTTCTATCTAAACTCTGATTTCGTCAAATAAAATTATTTTCTTTTATTTTATTATTACATTTGCTCATTATAATTTTTTAAACATTATTTAAATACTTGTAAGATTTTCGAAAAATAAAGCATATAAAGTCATGATTCATATTTAATATTAAACTTTACAAGTAAGATGAAGAGACATGAGTTATAAATAATTTAAATGTATAATTTTATTAGCCACTAAATGTATTACTAATTATGTATTGATTTTATTTGTCAAATAAAAAAATAACAAAAAGGTGTGAAAATTGTAACGACCCTCTTAGTCGTTTTAGAAATTTCAACTATTATTTTTATATTAACCTTTTTAGTAGATTTTATATTTAATTTATATGACTTATAAGAATGAGTGACATGATTTTTAGATTTAATAAAATATTATTTTATTGCTAATAATAATGGGGAAAAAATAGAAAAGGAATTAATTAAATAAATGAATAAAATAAAAAAAAAGGGGGGGGGGGGGGGGCAAAGTGCCCTAAATTGTCAAAAGCCTGTGACGGCTTATTTGAGGAAAAAAAACGATTTGAAAAAGAAAGAAAAGGCAGAGAAGAAAAGAAAAGAAAGGGAGAAAAGAAAAGGGAAAAGGAGGAGAAAAATCAATATTTTCATCTCAAGGCATCAAGGTAATTATTTTCATCCTTTCTATTAAGTATTTAATGTAATTAGGAGTAGATTTTTAATTTAAAACGTGTATAATTTACACTAATATGTGAAACTAATTTTTTTGATTTCGTGTACATGTATGCGCATGTTATTTATATATATTTATGGACTAGAGGGTATTAAATGAATTATTATTGTTAGTGGATGAAACAATACATGTATAAAAGATAAGTTTTATGTTGATTAATACTTTTAATTCATTAAGAGTTAGATAGGAAATTGAAGTGGGTTACTGTAGGTTTGTAAAGAAAAAAGGATTTGTGAGTTTGTTTTGAAAGTTAATGGTAATGGGTGGGTACTAAATATATAGGAATTTAATGTGTGACATATAGATTCTGAAAATTTGTTGGGGTTTAATTTTCTTTAAAACTTTCTTATAATTATTATGAAATTTGTCAAAGTGATAGTGGCATAACTAGTTATAGATATGTAGTTGGCTTTTTTAGAAATTATTGATGGTGTTCCCTTTGAAAGTACGTCAAGATTTCCAATGGAATATTGATATGCCGTCAATAGCCATTTTGGGATAATAATTGGACAATTATATTATATGGAAACTATTAGGGTTGTAGTGTTTGGAGAAATTATGACTTAACTCTTGACTTGAAATTTAAGAAATATGAGATTTGACTTAATAGTTAGAATCAAGATTGAGAAACTTTATTATAAATTTGGATAAATTGTTGGGTCAAAGTTAAACAGATAGTAATATGAGTGTTGTAAGATTTGAACTCTTATTGTGGTTATTGATTTGAATAGATTGTGTTGATTTGAAAGTACAACAAAGGAGGAAGGCTAAAGTCCCGAAGTGATTGTTCGATAAATTGAGGCAAGTGGATTTCTAAACTCTTGTTAAGTGTATGGAATGCGTGTATGTCCTTGTGATATATGTTTGGGAGTAACGGGATTGGTGATGGGTTGACTTGTCCACATTGATTAATTCTAATGATGAAATAAAAGGGATAACAAAAGGCGATGTGATTAATTATTTATGTATGATGTGTTGAGAAAAGTTTGATGGCTTGTTGAATCATTGCTGATGTGATTTCATGCTTGTGTGGTTGTGAACTGTGCAATGTTATGAAAATGGTCATCTCCTCATTATTTGTGTGAACATGTCATTGCATTATTCTGAGACATGGTTTTGAAAGTGTTATGTGCATTGAGAAAGAATGATAACTTAAAGAGGATGTACCATTTCGAGAGACGTATCGCTCGCCGCGATGGATACTATATTTCGAGGGACGTATCGCGCGCCGGGATGGATACTATATTTCGAGGGACGTATCGCGCGCCGCGATGGTTACTGTTATCGAGGGTCGTGTCGTGCACCGCGACAAATGCATGGACAGATATGTCCCCCATGGGTCCCGGACTGAGAGACAGCGGGTGTGTATCACTAGGTCAGATATGCATCATTATACTTGACATTGCATTCCATTGCATTGCACATACTTATTATTAGTGAACTTGATATCGTGTTTTGCTGGTCTTCTGATTGCCTTTCTGCGGAACTTGTGATTGATCAATATTGAGCTTGTTATTGCGGATATATAATTTTTTGAAGTATTGTTGTTGAGGATATGTAATTTGTTAAAGTGTTGTTGTTGAGGATATGTAATTTGTCTAAGTGTTGTTGTTGAGCTACGTGCTATGTAAACTGTGAGCTGTTAGGTTGGGTTGAATTTACTGCAGGTTGTAGTTTTGGAGGTTTGGTTGGGGGTGGTAGGAGTACCCATATTTCATCCCCTTAGCTTGTGTTTAGAGGTTTACTTGCTGAGTACCGTGTGGTTTGGTACTCATCCATTGCTACTACAAATTTTTGTAGGTTATGAGCCTGGATTTTTGTTGTACTTGTCATTCTCTTCTTTTCCGAGGCTTCTTGGAGATCTGTGAGGCAGCTGTTTTCATCTCAGCAGACTTTCTTCTCCTTAATTATGATCTTGTTCTATTCTACAAACAAGTTCATTTGAGACTTGAGTTTTCATTTTAATCAATTGTAATATTTTAGAGGCTTGTACACGTGACTACCAGGTTTTGGGGTTTTTATTAAGTTACTTATATTTTATTTCCGCACTTAATGTAATGGTTGAGTTTTAGGCTGACTTGTCTTGGTGGGATAAGACGAGTGCCATCACGTCCATTTTTGGGTCGTGACAAAATGGTATCAGAGCCCCAGGTTCATAGGTCTCACGTGTGTACAAGTCGAGTCTAAATAGAGTCTCGATGATCGGTACGGAGACGTCTGTACCTATCTTCGAGAGGCTGTAGTGACTTTTAGAAAATATCTTCACTTCTTGGATCTCTATTGTGCGTACTTGGTCCCATTTTGATTCTTATCGCTTCACTCCATTCGCTCTCATTTATGTGATGACTCGTGCGTAGTTTCTTTTGTGAATCATTGGCATGTCGTGTATTAGTTTGATGTTAAATCCGGTATTAAGGTGGAACTGATATACTTATGAAACGAATGCGTGATCATATTTGAAAGAGTTGAGTAAGGTTAGTTATCATTGTAAAATAATAATAATAAATATAGTACTTATCTGGTATAAGCAAAATATGGAGTGGTTCGACAATTAGAAGTTAAATGTTTAAAGAATTGACTAGATAATAAATAGTGTAATACAATTGATATAGTTTTCATACCATTAATGGGTTGCTTAGCAAATGAAGTTGCACCAATTCAGGTCAGAATCCCTTCTGTGGTTTCACAGATTGAGTGTATACCAAAGAAGGTCATGATACGACTATTACAATGGTACTGATGGGTACTTGGTTAGAATTATGGAGTGTGTTACTTTTGATATTGACCTTGCTTACGAAAGAATACATATGGCTTGAGTTAGATACAAAACTAATCTGGTAATATTTTACAGCTATTTGATGGATAAAGTGTGTGACCTATTTGGAAATGATCTTCTCAATATATATGATATGTTCTAGTGGTGGATGTAATAAATTTTCACGATGTATTACTAGTGGTACATGAAAACGGACATGTTGATTGTTAAGTGCAAATATTAACTACTTAAGGAGTTATCTATGGTATACATGCTCATATGATAAGATTTGGTGTTGAACTCATATTTGAGAACCCAACTAGCTTGTTGGTATGGGTGGATGTGTTAAACATTATTTATAAGGAAGCTTTTAGTAGTGGATCTTTGGTATGATATTGATATGTTGAGATTGTGAAATGTATTTTATGAATTTTTAAATGAGTGGTGATTTCGTCGTAATGTCCAAGAAATTGGATCAATATCGAATGACAAACATATGGGTAAAGGATGTCCTAAAGAGTATACTTATCTGAAGACAATTAAGAGTTTTAGTAAGGAAGTGCGGATAAAAGTGGGTTAGTTCTTTGGATTGGATTGGTATAACTGGGTTTAAGGATTCATGTTGATGAAACAGTTCGACTCGAGTGTGGTGATAAGTTCTTTTATAGTTTTGAATTTGGTAACGGGTACCATTGGATTTTTAAGGAAGGGTATGACAAGGTCGATGGATAGGCGATCAATAATAAGCTAAGATGTCCAAATATGTAAATATTTTCTATGTATGAGCTAATTTCAATAGATAAAAGGATTGGGTTACATAATTGAATTCAAAATTCAAGTTTTTCATTGTGAGTTTAGATTTGTGGTAGTGTATTTTATCAAGGTATGAATTGGTAAGGGGTAAGAAATGATTGATCACATTGAGTATGAAGCATTTGAAGGACTTAAACATAATTTGAGTAGTAAATTTGGTTACTTTTGATTGTTATACCTAAATGGGATTTCATGTAATGTTTTTATTTCAAGGATAAGATAAAATTACCATAGGTTGTTGGTCAAAGGATAAGATTGGTAAGCAAGTCAGCGAAGAGAAAAAGAGTTTGGTGTATTGAAGAGTTCAAGGTATTTAAAATTTGTGCCATAAGAAGAATTTAAGCGAAACGAAAGAATAAGATCTTTCATATAGAATCTTGGTTTGAAGTTGAAGAACGTATGAATTTTCATATATAATATCTAATATAACTATGGATGTGAATTTGTTTGGTATAGACTTACTAGGAATTTATCAGCAATTTTTATGAAGATTGAGTGTTGATTTGGGTAAAACCCGTGAGATGTGTAAGAGTATGTGTTATTATGTGGAGCTAAACGGTTCAGATTTTGTTAAGTGACTAATGGATACGTAACAATATGGACCTATAGTTAAACAGGGTTATTAAGGATTGAGGGGATTGAGATTACTATTTTTATGAGACAACATAGATTGTCATGCTATGTTACATAGACATTTGACGGTGATTAGAGGTTAGAGCTTATAGTATACAGAAATATTGGAGTGACCACGGATTTCGTTGAGTTTTGGCATGAGGTACATGATGGTATAAATAGTAGTGGGAATGTATGTAAAATTATGTGCGAAGTTGACATTGGATGTGATTCAATTAGCTTACTTCGATGGAAAAGTATTTTGAAAATAGTGCTATCAATATTAGGTGTGACTCATATATGTCATGTAATGCTTAAATGTAAAAAGAGAGAGAGAGCCAGATTTTGAAATTTATAGAGGCTACAATGTGTTTTATATGGAGATTTTGATACTAGGGACAGTTTCAGAGTAAGGTGAATGGTTGGTGTAGTTATGATTTTTGTTTGTTTTTAGAGTGTTGGCTTCAATGGAGTACTTGAAAAAGTATGTGAAATTTGATTAATCAAGCATTTATTATTTTGTGATGGGAGATCAGACTGGTTGATTGTGGGTGGTTAAAAATCAAGAGATGGAGTCAGATAAGTGGGATTTAACTTATAAGGTTCCTATGGAGGAACATCTTATTTTATTCAACCTTGCTTCTATATATTCTTATGTGACCAACTACTTCATTCTGGACATGGTTTAGAGTATGATTCTGATTCTACGTTCGTGTGTGTTTTCGTTTCTATGGGTGAATTCTTAGTGGTGGATCGGGTGTACCGATCGTTAGATTTTTCTCCTAGTAGGATGACATCCTTGGGCAAACTTGATCATTTCAGTCATGGCATATTTGGTATTGTTTGAAAAAGTAGAAGTATACTATTGGTTCTACATGCACGCCATTGCGTATGAAATTTTTTTTATAGAAGAGCTTACATGAAGAGTTACAGTTATCTGACAGTGTTGTTAATGGTTTTGCATCCTAGAGTGTACCACTTGTTGGGTGCTTACTTTATCTTGTTCTTATTTGGATTATGTATGTTTTGATTCTCCCTTGATGGATACCCGAAGTCTAAAGATCAGATTTTTATAACTTAAACTTATAAAAAGATTGTGTTGTGAAAAGAGAATCGTTATAAGATGTGTGTTGGTTTGTGCACTATGAGTATGTGATGATTGGTTCAGGTTCACTTCTGGTTGTAGCTAGTATCAATAGAACGTTATCTTTGCTATGTGAGAAAGGATTTGTCATGATTATTGTGGTATGGTCCAAGGGGTTTCAGTTTAGATTCGGTTCATGGGTTAGTATGTAGCTTGACAATCACTTCTGATATGTTGATGTCAAATTCTCTATAGTTCAGTTCTTGGTAGTTGGTCTTGATAGAATGGTGTTAAAGATAAGCTTTCATGGAGAGGTGAACAACGACTCTGGAAGATCATACATTAGATTTTTATAACGTTAATAATTCTTCCTTCTCCTATTTTATGTTCGAGGACGAACATGATTTTTAGTAGTGGATAATGTAACGACCCTCTTAGTCGTTTTAGAAATTTCAACTATTATTTTTATATTAACCTTTTTAGTAGATTTTATATTTAATTTATATGACTTATAAGAATGAGTGACATGATTTTTAGATTTAATAAAAGATTATTTTGTTGCTAATAATAATGGAAAAAAAAATAGAAAAGGAATTAATTAAATAAATGAATAAAATAAAAAAAAAAAGGGGGGGGGGGGGGGCAAAGTGCCCTAAATTTTCAAAAGCCTGTGACGGCTTATTTGAGGAAAAAAAACGATTTGAAAAAGAAAGAAAAGGCAGAGAAGAAAAGAAAAGAAAGGGAGAAAAGAAAAGGGAAAAGGAGGAGAAAAATCAATATTTTCATCTCAAGGCGTCAAGGTAATTATTTTCATCCTTTCTATTAAGTTTTTAATGTAATTAGGAGTAGATTTTTAAGTTAAAACGTGTATAATTTACACTAATATGTGAAACTAGTTTTTTTGATTTCGTGTACATGTATGCACATGTTATTTATATATATTTATGGACTAGAGGGTATTAAATGAATTATTATTGTTGGTGGATGAAATAATACATGTATAAAAGATAAGTTTTATGTTGATTAATACTTTTAACTCATTAAGAGTAAGATAGGAAATTGTAGTGGGTTACTGTAGGTTTGTAAAGAAAAAAGGATTTGTGAGTTTGTTTTGAAAGTTAATGGTAATGGGTGGGTACTAAATATATAGGAATTTAATGTGTGACATATAGATTCTGAAAATTTGTTGGGGTTTAATTTTCTTTAAATCTTTCTTATAATTACTATGAAATTTGTCAAAGTGATAGTTTCATAACTAGTTATAGATATGTAGTTGGCTTTTTTTAGAAATTATTGATGGTGTTCCCTTTGAAAGTACGTCAAGATTTCCAATGGAATATTGATATGCCGTCAATAGCCATTTTGGGATAATAATTGGACAATTATATTATATGGAAACTATTAGGGTTGTAGTGTTTGGAGAAATTATGACTTAACTCTTGACTTGAAATTTAAGAAATATGAGATTTGACTTATTAGTTAGAATCAAGATTGAGAAACTTTATTATAAATTTGGATAAATTGTTGGGTCAAAGTTAAACAGATAGTAATATGAGTATTGTAAGATTTGAACTCTTATTGTGGTTATTGATTTGAATAGATTGTACTGATTTGAAAGTACAACAAAGGAGGAAGGCTAAAGTCCCGAAGTGATTGTTCGATAAATTGAGGCAAGTGGATTTCTAAACTCTTGTTAAGTGTATGGAATGCGTGTATGTCCTTGTGATATATGTTTGGGAGTAACGGGATTGGTGATGGGTTGACTTGTCCACATTGATTAATTCTAATGATGAAATAAAAGGGATAACAAAAGGCGATGTGATTAATTATTTATGTGTGATGTGTTGAGAAAAGTTTGATGGCTTGTTGAATCATTGTTGATGTGATTTCATGCTTGTGTGGTTGTGAACTGTGCAATGTTATGAAAATGGTCATCTCCTCATTATTTGTGTGAACATGTCATTGCATTATTCTGAGACATGGTTGTGAAAGTGTTATGTGCATTGATAAAGAATGATAACTTAAAGAGGATGTACCATTTCGAGGGACGTATCGCTCGCCGCGATGGATACTATATTTCGAGGGACGTATCGCGCGCCGCGATGGTTACTGTTATCGAGGGTCGTGTCGTGCACCGCGACAAATGCATGGACAGATATGTCCCCCATGGGTCCCGGACTGAGAGACAGCGGGTGTGTATCACTAGGTCAGACATGCATCATTATACTTGACATTGCATTCCATTGCATTGCACATACTTATCATTAGTGAACTTGATATCGTGTTTTGCTGGTCTTCTGATTGCCTTTCTGCGGAACTTGTGATTGATCAATATTGAGCTTGTTATTGCGGATATATAATTTGTTGAAGTATTGTTGTTGAGGATATGTAATTTGTCTAAGTGTTGTTGTTGAGCTACGTGCTATGTAAACTGTGAGCTGTTAGGTTGGGTTGAATTTACTGCAGGTTGTTGTTGTGGAGGTTTGGTTGGGGGTGGTAGGAGTACCCGTATTTCATCCCCTTAGCTTGTGTTTAGAGGTTTACTTGCTGAGTACCGTGTGGTTTGGTACTCACCCCTTGCTACTACAAATTTTTGTAGGTTATGAGCCTGGATTTTTATTGTACTTGTCATTCTCTTCTTTTCCGAGGCTTCTTGGAGATTTGTGAGATAGCTGTTTTCATCTCAGCAGACTTTCTTCTCCTTAATTATGATCTTGTTCTATTCTAGAAACAAGTTCATTTGAGACTTGAGTTTTCATTTTAATCAATTGTAATATTTTAGAGGCTTGTACACGTGACTACCAGGTTTTGGGGTTTTTATTAAGTTACTTATATTTTATTTCCGCACTTAATGTAATGGTTGAGTTTTAGGCTGACTTGTCTTGGTGGGATAAGACGAGTGCCATCACGTCCATTTTTGGGTCGTGACAAAAATACAAAAAATGAACAGAGAAAATATAATAATTGGTGACTACATAAAAATTATAAATACATTTCAAAGCAAAAAGAATGACGACAGATTGTTACATACGCAAAAAATGACATCATGAAAATAATAATATATTTTTCAATTACTTTTTATAATTTATAATAAAAGTGAAACTAATCATCATAAATTTTGTTGTTGTTAAAATGAAATAATTATATTTTTTTTTTCATAACAAAGAGAAAATAGAATACTAAAGGATCAAATGATTAGTATTGACAATATAATACATTTAGCTAAATTATTTACATAAATTAAAACTTTAAAAACTCTAGCAAAAGTAATTAAGTTGCTAATAAATTTTAAAGTGAAAAAATAATCTCTAATTATGCTTAATTTTTTTTCCTTGTACTATCTTCCTTTGCAAAGAGATCTGTCATCATGTTTTGATCCATATGTCAAACTCTTCATATATGCAACCAACTGAATAAAAAAAATATATATACGAATTAAAAATAATTATGTCAAAAAAAAGAACGAAATATAAATCATATTTAATATATTTATATATTATCTTTTCAATAGTAATAACAATACTAAATAGTAATTATTTCTTGAAATCTAACAAATATTATAATCAAACTGTATTATATATGGAAAACTAACTATTAAAAAAGTAATTGCATACGGACAAAACATTGTCAAGAATTAAAGAGATTTTTTTAATCATACTTACTTGATAAATTATAATACAAACATAAAAATATATATTAAGAAAGCATGTCTAAGTCCATAAAAATAAAAAGAAAGACTTAAGAATGAAATATATCTTACCTTCATATACTTTTTTTTGGTTACATGTTAGCTAATTCACAAACAAGTATTATGGAGAAGAGAAATTATAACTTTATATGTGAATCTTCATGAAAATAAATATAAATCTATGTAGACAAAATAAAGGAAATGAAAAAAATAAGGACTTGAGAATGATATATTGATTAACTTCATGTACTCTTTTTTTTTGTTACATGTTAGTTTCCTTCACAAATCAAATACGAATTTATAGACAAAAATAGAGGAAATAAAAAATAAAAAGTTCAATGAAGTATTTCTTACCTTCATGTATTTTTTTTTGGTTACAGATCAAACTTATTTGATGAAAAAAGAAAGAATAATTGTGAAAGTGAATCCTCATTAAACTAATATAAATTTATAGGCAAAATAAAGGAATTTTATAAGACACATAAACTTATAAATTTAAATTGGAGGTTATGAATATAAAAATTATGAGAGCCATGAATATTATTAAAAGTAAAAATTAAAGAAGGGCAAGTCATGGGTAGTAACTCCTAGTGAATAAATACAAAAATAAAAATAAAAATTCTTAAAATGTAAAAAAATAATAATATGATTTCAGGATTAGAAGTGAGATAAACAAATAGAAAAATATATAGAATTTTTTTATTATTATAAATGTTCATACATTAATAAAGTATTTATTTGTATATTTGTATAAATGAAGTAATATATTTTTACAATAAAATAATTAATTTAAATTAAAAAAAGTCAAAAATAAATAAATAATGTTTCTTTTTTAATTATAAGTGAGATAAATAAATAAAAAATATGAAGAGTTTTTGTTATAAATGACCCACCATTAATAAAATATTTATTTATAATAAATTTAAGTAATTTTTTATGATATATAATAATTAATTTTTAAAAAAAAAAGATGAAAAAAACTAAATGCAAATGGAGGCCATATAGAAGTGTCACATCACCTTCTCTATGGTCCTCATTTATATATATATATATATATATATATATATATATATATATTGGTTGATTGATTGTAAAAATTAAAGAAGGGCAAGTCATGGGTAGTAACTCCTAGTGAATAAATTCAAAAATAAAAATAAAAATACTTAAAATGTAAAATAATAATAATATGATTTCATGATTAGAAGTGAGATAAACAAATAGAAAAAAAATATAGAATTTTTTTTATTATAAATGTTCATACATTAATAAAGTATTTATTTGTATAAATGAAGTAATATATTTTTACAATAAAATAATTAATTTAAATTAAAAAAGTCAAAAATAAATAAATTATGTTTCTCTTTTAATTATAAGTGAGATAAATAAATAAAAAATATGAAGAGTTTTTGTTATAAATGACTCACCATTAATAAAATATTTATTTATAATAAATTTAAGTATTTTTTTATGATATATAATAATTATTTTTAAAAAAAAGATGAAAAAAACTAAATGCAAATGGAGGCCATATAGAGGTGTCACATCACCTGCGTAATAAGACCTTAGTTTAGTTTAGATGTGTCTCTGAGATTTCGATAGTAATCTAGGGTATACTAATGCTTATCCCTAAATAATTCTATAATTATTCAAATATAACATATTGAAAGTTAGTAACATTTATTGTACTGAGAATTAGGGAGTAAATGTATTATTATTCCTTTCCCACCTTCAATTTTTATTTGGAAAAATGTATTTCTTAAAGAAAAAGAAATGCAATGCATGTTCCTTGCTCAATTGCTTGAAAGTTGAAATGAGCAAGACTCGAAAATGATGGTATTAGCTAGACTATTGGTACAATGCCCATCACTATATTCTTTCTCCACTTGTAATTCGAATAATTTTAATTCCATCGAATAGAAAGTTTTCTATGGATAGAGATGTTTTTCATCTTCAAGACTTGAATGTGATATCTTAAAATTGGTTGATGTCTTAACGATGATGAAAGAAATTCCAAGCGTCTTATCATATTGACCCTTCAGTTATATAAGACAGACATATTTTTATCAATCATAAAAGCTGAGTCTAGGCTTACACCAATAGTGAACCAACAAACCCTATATAATTATCTCTAATCACTTTTATCGAAGAATACCAATGACCAATGGTCAGAGAGATAGGGGCGCGACATCCTCAACATTTAACATATTCTCAAACTTTAAATGAATAACAAGAACATTGTGTGAATGTTTTGTTGAGTCACACCACGTAAAGATAGTTTTACAAAATGTTATTTTTCTGTAAACGAAATTAACTAGTAATAACATTTACCCTATCAATAGAACCTAATAGTTTAACCTATTTTAGCATGCCAATAGCCTTATTTTTCAGGTTAGAGTCTTGGTCAAAACTGAGGTTATAAGTCCAAGAAAAGCCCATGCACCTACTGGCAATGGGCTGAGGACCAAACCAGCGATTGTTGAGAGGAAAATGGAGAGCAAACTTCAGATGGTCTTAGAACCAAGAATCGGACTATAAGACCAATTGAAACAGAAATAATCAAAGGAATGAGCTTCGCACCCTGGGTTTTGGGCTTTACATCTACAATTACTACCTTATCTGATTCAGGGGATGAAGAAGCAGTGATGGGTTTAGGAGACGGTGGATTTCTTGAAGTGGGTTTTGAAAGGGGATTAAAAAGGAAAGGTTTGGGATGAAAAAGATTGAATCTTGGGCCAGTAAGATTGAATCTTGAACCGGAATTAGATGATCGAAGGGAGGAAACTTGACGGAGAGCAGCGGTAGGAATGGCGAAGGAACGTGATCGCAGATGCTGATAGGAGAGACGAGAGAAAGATGTGGTGGCGGCTGCGGCGGCAGAGGTGGCTGAAGATGGAGAGTGAAGTGCCAATCTCTCCATTTTATTTTTCTCCGGCAAAGAGTGAAGTGAAAAGAGAAAAAAGAGATGAAATGTGAAAAGGGTGAGGGAGGGACCTTTTGGGGTGGCGGAAACTACAATGGCCACATAATAGATCGTTTTGTTCGTTTGAGAGGGTAAGGGCCACACTAAATAAAATAACAAGAGAAAAAGCTTCAACAATACTCGTACAAGATTGGTAAAGTCACCCTTGTAACGTTCATTCCAATGCTTATGGTAACTCCAAGGTGGTAGGTTTTTCAAATGCATGTGTTGCGTCTTTCAAATTAAAAAGAGATAGATTCATAGATTAGTATTTCGTGATACCATTTTTTAATATATTCAGATGAGAGATGGAATAGTAAACATCACATTAAGCAATGCGATTTTTAATAAAATTCTATAACATCTTATTAGGCCCAATTTTTTTAATTGAATGCTCTCATTCTCCACTTCCAATTCATAGTGTACAAAATCAAACATGGAATTGTTGATTGGGATGATATATTATCATGTGATATGGAAGTGAGTATTGGGCTTAATTATTGGCCTTTCGTTTGCCCCAAATACCAAAGAGGACCAAATAGCCACCAACTATGTTTGGCCTTTCAACTTGTTTATGCTTGGATATATATATACGAATGTTTAGGAGTAAGGACACATGAAATTCAATTACCTTCTTTTGAAATTGATAACCAAATATTGATAAGAAAATGTTCAAAGGAGAAACAAGTAGGGATATTAATTACAATACTCATGTTATTTTTATGGAAAGAGTGGTGTGTGCTTAAGTCTGGGGTTGACATTTCGTGATTTGGATGTGAGTATTGGCGTTTGCAGTTTTTTTTTTGTGAGTTTGAAAAAATAATTTTAAATTGCATTTTAAATATGTGTCTAAGATTAAAAAATATTTTTTAACTTGTAATTTTTGGCTACAAATACAACGAACAAGCTCAAGGTACCTGAGAAATCTTTAGTCAGAAAATTTTAATTGATTTCCTTTCACCAATTGTTTTAGGTTTTTAAATCTTAAAGAATTTTATTAAGAAAATATTCATAAAATCAATTGATTAATTTTTTTTAAAATTTTTAGTAATTTAGTTAATTGATTACATAAAGTTTCACCTTGCTGGTGAGAGTTTAATTCTCAAACTTTATAATGTCCTTCTCTATTGTCTTCTTCCCCATCTCCAAAATCAACTTTTTTATAAATTTTTTTTCTTTTCATTCTTGGTCGGACCATAGTTGATAATAATTTTAGTATCATTATAAAAATAAAATATTCTCTATAAATGATGATAAATAAATATTTATCATCTTTTGAATATAATAATTGTAATAATTTAGAAAATGCATGGAGAAATGATTATATTAATACTAAAAATAAGTTAAAGAATCAAATAATATATCACTTACTAATTTTTAAACTAAGAAATAAAAATGAATCAATTTAAAGTACTCTCCAGTGTCAAAATGTGAGAGAATAAATGAATCACTTAAAAAAGTCTATGAAGTCTGCATTTGAAAGTGCAATTTTATATCATAATTTGAAATATGAATTCGGACGTGTTATTTGAAATAATGATTTTACATTTTAAATTTTTTTAAATGCATGATTTGGGATTCCAAATTATGATTTTAATATTTTTTTAAAAATATAAATTTTGACTCATAAATTTATATTTGTAAAAAATAATTTTTTTTATCATTTTAAAATTTACAAAACAAGACTCGTGATCGGCGTGAAGGAATTTTCCTCCGTATCCTATGAAAGAATTATATTACAGAATAGTCTAATTTTATTTAAGCAACAAATTTTTAACCATTACGCGCAAATCAAATACATTTTAGGTTCTCTCTGGTATTATCTTTTCTGGCCATAAAGGATATATCTTAAATAAGTCGAACAAATTAATATATTTTATATAGCGATGGTAATGAAGCTGGGCAAACTCGCTTAAATTGATAAAAATTCCACTTTGTCCCGCATAGATTCACCTCACTCTACATAATTAGTTTCTTTTTCCAACTAAGTCTGACACAATATTCATAAAATTAGAAATCAAACACATAATATTTTTATCTAATTGAAATATTTCCTTATGAAATTATGACGTATTAACATATCGACAACAAAAAGAATTCAAACTATACGACTTGATAATCGTATTAAAACGTAGTGATAAATATGTTATATACTACTCCTCACAGTATCGCCAGCTCATAAGAATTGGAGAATATTTAAATAGGAACAATTAAATTGAAAATCAAAAGATAAATGCCATTTTAGTGAGTATAAAGTAAGAGTTATGAATATTATAAGAGAATAAAGACAAAATTGAGTGAAGGGTATACAATTCTTTAAAAGAATATCATTCCTACTAAAAAAAAAAACAGAGAGAGAAAAGGGAAGAGTTTCGTTGAAGTTTCTTCTAGCAAATTCAAAATGTTCACGTTTGGTAATCTCAAAGTGCGTCTTTTTTAAAATCTCAAATTGTTCAAATTTGGACGGATAATGGATCAAACATAAATTGGATACTAATTTAATCTATTCATATTTCATATGGAAAGTAATGAATTGGATAACAAATGGATTGTTTACCAAAATTTACTAGTATTTTTATGAGTACATAGTATTCTATTTAAGAATTTTATAAGAAGAAAATATTTTAATCTTTTTCGTAGATGGAAAATAATAAAAGATATTTTATTTAGTTTTATTGTATCATAAAAGTTTTTCAAAAAAAATCCTATAACTTTTCAATATAAAATAAATTTATGTGCTGACAAGGGATGCATTTTTCTACCTACACACCCACTAAAATAGGAAGAGAGACGAGCAAGAAAAGGTGAGAGGCAAGCGAAATGTCCATATACATATAAATCGCATTAAATATATATCATGTATTTGAGATATTAAATACATATATCTTGAATATCAAATACAAGGAGAGTGCGAACAGATAATATATCATGTTGTTTGTTGTTAGTTACTATTAAGCTAATGATGTTTCGATGTTCCTATTCGATTTCATGATTTGGCCGAGTCTAGGTGATATTCTTCCATTGATTCTGGTTTGTTTGATAAAGCGATAGCATTCTTTGTTCTATAAAAAGCATATGAAAATGATCCATTAATGTCATGACTTGTTCTGTTGAATTACCGTGTTCCATTTTTTATTACATGATTTCTTCAAGTCTTAGTGCATGGGCATGGACAGTAACCTATTTGTGCTCAAATGTCCGTTCTTTAATTTGATCGTCAATTATTATTTAAATCAATTTTCCTTTAGTCACTTGTGAATTACGCTCTCTTTGTTTTCTGCCATAAACCCTTGAATGAGTCCGTTGGACTCTTTCAATTTAATATTGAGCAGGAGTTTCAATATTATTCTTTTCGAGTCAAAATCGAAGTACAGCGCTGGAAAACGGAAAATGCAAGTATTCAGAGTGAAATTAAAGATTGTATACACTCCGTATACAGCAGTACACGCGAAATATACAACATACATATACACTGTATACAATCACGAAAATGGGTCAAAAGCCCTCCTAAAATTCCAGTTTTTGTGATGTATTATAACTGGGCAAAAGCCCTATTTATTGGCGAACTTTTTTGGAAATTTGATTTCCCTTCGATCAATCATAAAAAAATAAGTCATTTTTCTTTTATTTTTGATTCAATCACTCTTAATTTGGGAATGAGTTATCTCAAGCTTTGCAACCAAACAAGAAAATAAAAGGGTACTTAAAATTTATTTCGGGATTAACTTTCATTATCCATCACGACTCCTAAAAAAATATAATAAAAGTTAAGGTCAATGACTTATCAAGATTTTACTCAAAGGATTTCTACTTTGAAGAAATAGATAAATAATTTAATTACTTTGACGCACTTTGAACAAATAGATAAATAATTCAATTACTTGAGAAAGTGCATGTGCATGTGCATGTGCTTGGGAGATCAAAGTTGTTAATCATTGAACAATTTTTATAAAATGTGGATTAAAAACTCAAATAATAAAATGTGGATTAAAAAAATTATAAATTTAAGGAATCTCATAGTGCAATACAATAATTACATTCTGTCCCGACAAATTTAGTATTTACTAATAATCCCTTAAAATTGTTGTGACGTGATACATTAGTATGTTGTGATACATGGTAAATGATACACAATAACTTAAAACTGTTAAGATTAAAAGGGGGGGAAACGGAACATTTAAATTTGTTATCTAAATCAGCTTAAATTACGGTAACAATTCATTAAAAAGCATTAATTCAGCACATAATTGGATAACAATTTCAAATTTTGAAAATTGAAGATTAAATCATCTAGTTTGAAGACATTTTTATGAACATCTAGTTATTAAACTTATTGACTGATACATGATAACAGTTTTCAAAAACTCGTGATACATAGAAAATCATATGATACACATCAAATTCATGTATCAATGCATCGTCTAAACACTATAACACACTGAGTCGATATGTATCAGCAAGCACACTTGATGACGCAGTTATTAAACTTATTGACTGATACATGATAAAAATTTTCAAAAACTCTTGATACATAGGAAATCATATGATACACATCTAATTCATGTATCAATGCATCGACTAACACACTATAACACACTGAGTACTTATGTATTAAACTTATTGTCTGACACATGATAACAATTTTCAAAAATTCATGATACATATGGGATTCCTTTACTAAAATTTTTACTAATTTCAACAACAACGGTTGCTGCTTCTTTTCTCTTTTTTTTTTTGGTGTATTTTGTCAACCTTTGATTTAGATGATTCGCCAAAATCTTTGTTTGAATCTTTACGAACATTCATAGGATCATGCAAAGATTTTTTTCTATTTTCTTTCCAATTTTCATCGTCCAAATCATAAATCCTTCTATTAGTAAAAGGATCCATTAATATGATGTAATAGAACAATGAAAAAAAAGAAAAAAAGAACGGATGATGGAGTAAGAAGAAAAAGAAGACCTAGAGACGACTGATGTAATATAGCAATTTTCAGAAATTTCAAATTTTTTGATTTTTGAAATTCAAATTTTCATATTAAATGTTGTGAAACGTTTTTAATTAAAATTAATAATTCAAAATTCAAAAAGTGATTTACAAGATTGAGTGTTTTAGTGGAGAAAAAATAGACATCATATTGGGGAAGTGTGTATTATAGGAGAGAGAAGGCTATGTATCTCTAAACTTCTACTAAAATAAAAAAAAGGAAATTATGTAATATTTTAAAAAAGAAGGGAAAATTAGAGAATACTAAACTTATAGTTGTGTATTTAAGTTATTTTTCCTTAAAAAAAAAATATTATGGCCCTCTTTAAGATTTGGGCTTTATGCCCTCAATCTTGAGTCAACCCGTGTTTAAAATCGAACCAAAATTCAAATCAAATTATAAATCGAGTCAAATTGAGAAAATTCGATTAGTGGTTGATTTGACTTGGTTTGGTATTGAAAAAAAATCCTGACTATACTTGGGTTGGTTTGGTTGTAACTAAAAAAAAAGTCAACTCGAGATCAAACCAACTCGACATTATATATATAATTTTAAATTTTATTTTATACATAAAAATATTTGCTTGTGTTGGTTTTGTTTTACATTGATTTATACAATTTAAATACATAATCTAATTTTAATTTTCTTTAATATTTTATCATGTAACTAATACTTATTTTAGCATGATTCATTACTTTTAATTTATGATCATTTTCATTATGACTTGTTAGTGCAATGTTTGTTTTAAGCGATTTCATTATTATTATTATTATTATTATTAGTAGTAGTAGTAGTAGTAGTAGTAGTAGTAGTAGTATTATTGTTATTATTATTATTATTATTATTTGGTGTCATTAATCATATCATTATTTGTGTTATATTCTTGAAAAAACACCTTAGATAATTGTATTTTGATATGACTAAAGAAATATTTGAAGTACAAGTAAATTATATATTTATATGAATACTTTGGCGAAAAAACCCGAGGTTGAAAAATTCAAATTTTCTTGGTTTTGTTTGGTTTATAGATTTAAAAATCCGACACAAATGGTTTGGTTTGATATTTGAAAAATTCAAACCAACCTGACTATGTACGCCCCTTTTGCGAAGAGTTGGGAACAAAAATAAGCCACAAAAATATAAAAGTAACTAAAATAAGCCACTATTTTAGTAAGCAACTAAAATAATCTTAGTGGTAGAAAAAGTTTCACTATATCCAATTTTCTAAACGTTTTCCATTACTGTCATAACGTTTATTTTTAATATATAACGGAACTTTTTCTTCCACTTTATAAAAAGTTACATTTTCATCTTCACCTTCACCTTCTCTCCTTTTTCTTTTCATGGCTTCCAAAAAAAAATCACTTTGGAGATGGTCATCTGCATCAAAAATTCACTTAAAAAAATAAGTGTTAGACATAGCGATAATCATCTGCATCAAAAGTAGGCGAGACATAAAAATTTGAGGATGTCCCAACATTTTCCATCATTTCAAAGTGTGAGGACTGACCAAAATAATTATTTAGTCCATAACTTGGAGCAATATTCCTATCTTGCTGAGGTAAACCGCTACAAAATATAAAATAATAAGAATAATAAATAATGTAAATTAATAAATAATTGACAAAATCAACAAACAATAATTGAAATATAATAGTTGAGCATTACCGATCACTAGCATTGATAGTTCTGTTTAAATCAAAATCATATCGGCCGGTAAGAGTACTTTCATAATGAGTCATTTTAGGAAAATCAGTAGATTGAGTTATCGAAAATCCATCAATGCTATTATGATTTTCTAATTATGGATGAACATCGACCGATAAAGGAGAACGTTGTTGACTAATCTTAGGCTCCTTCCTAACATAGATTCCAAGTATTGTTGACTTGATTTGATCTATATAGTCATTTGGAACCCTTAAAATGTCGGTCAACCATTCGTCATTATATATAATTCACTCTCTAAAATTTACTTGTCATTGTGATAAAAAAGAAGTAGGGTATTTTCCAGTTATAATCAAATTATAATCATACTGTTTATACCCATTCTTTTATAAATTGATGAAATAAATTTATGATATCGGACATTTATTGGATATTTAGCATTGTGTTTGGGAGGACAATTATAATAAATGATATTTCCGTCATGTATAATTTCGCCATCCTAATAAATTGAAACTTTAACTTTAGGTGTAGAAGATATTTTTTTTAGATTGAAATGAACAAATATAGAAGACTTTATGTTGTAGGTGCTATCAACTATGCATAAACGTCCTTAAATATATTTTTAAGAATAAAATAATAAAATACATAATGAAATATTTTTTTTCGTTTTAATGACATATCAAATCAATATAATTTATATGACAACACTGAAAAAGCTTCTCCAAGACGTGAAAAATATTCTTCTTATAAAGTGTAATAAAAAGTTCCACTTTAAAAAGTGGAATAAAAAGTTCCACTTATAAAATGGAATAAAAAGTTTCACTTTATATAGTGTAAGAAAAAGTTCTGTTATATGTTAAAAATAAACGTTATGAAACTAACGGAAAACATTTAAATTATTGGATATAGTCGAACGTTTTCTTCCACTAAGCTTATTTTAGTTACTTACTAAAATAGTGACTTATTTTGATTACTTTTATATTTTCGTGGCTTATCCCTAAATTGTTTAATCCAATTTCCATGCCATGTGTTTGTTAAAAATTAGTTGTGAGCTGTCTGTAGAGTTGAAACTAATGGCCTGCCAAGCGTATGTATGTATATATATATATAGTAGCAAAAAAAAAAAGTAATACTACTCAAATTAAACTTCCTCATTTGTTTATTAAACTAAAATCGTAATGGCCTGCAGGTTAGATATTGAAATTCAATCAAGGAAATTGTTGAAACCCTCAGCTTCTACCCGGATAATCTACGGAGGCTGAAGCTTTCCTTGTTTGATGAGCTGGCTCTTCGTATATATATACCGATTCTCTTCAACTACTTGCCGAGCAGCAGTTCAACATCATATGATGATGATAAGCTTGAAAAATCATTGGCCGAGACGCTAACCAAGTTTTACCCTTTTGCCGGAAGATTTAGAAAAGATATTGATCCATTCTCCATCGAGTGCAATGATGAAGGTGTTGAATATGTTCAAACAAAAGTCAATGCAGACGATCTTGCCCAATATCTCCGTGGTCAAGCCCATTATGATATTGAGTCGTCTTTGATTGATCTTCTTCCAATAAAAGATGTCGAGCCATTATCGCCATCAAGTCCGTTATTTGGTGTCCAAGTGAATGTATTTAATAACGGAGGAGTAACCATTGGGATACAAATTTCACATATCGTAGCTGATGCTTTCACTATGGCAACATTTGTAAATGAATGGGCGCACACTTGCCTTACAGGCCGGACCATCAGTAATAATCCCGGTTTTGGTCAATTGTCATTGCTCTTCCCAGCAAAAGTGCTACAGTTTCCATCTCCATCACCTGATCTCAACGCTAACACTACTACAACTGGCCCTAATTATAAGATTGTCACAAGGAGGTTTGTCTTTGATGCTTTGGCAATAGAAAACCTCAGAAAAACAATCAAAGACAATGATATGATGATGAAGCAACCTTCTAGAGTGGTGGTCATTATGTCTCTAATGTGGAAGGTTCTTACACACATTTCTTCCGCCAAAATTATGGAAATTCAAGGGACTCGTCTTTAGGATTTCCTATTAATATGAGGGGAAAACTGTCATCTACTGCACCCTCTTTAGAACATGCTCTAGGGAACTATGTAATGTTGGGAATTGCTGATAGGAAGGCAAGAAGAAAGGATATTGAGTTGAATGATTTTGTAAAGTTGGTAGGAAATACAATACGGGACACATGTGAAGCCATTGGTAAGGCGGAAAGCGTTGATGACATTTCCTCTCTAGCATTTAACAATCACATAAAAGGTGTAGAAAAACTTCTCCAAGGAGACAAGATGGACGTTTATGTCACCACTAGATGGTGCAAATTTCCTTGGTATGAAGCTGACTTTGGTTGGGGAAAACCATTTTGGGTCAGCCCCGTTGGCGTCAATCTTATTGAAGGAGCTATTATTCTGATGGACACAAAAGATGGTAATGGAGTACAACTAACAATTTGTTTGAAGGAGAAAGACATGACTGAATTCGAGAAACACCTTCACATTTTTTCCTCCACTCCCATACTTGGATAAAAGGAATTTCTTATTTTGCTTTGCTTCATTCATCACAAACCAATGTTTGGCTATGTTATTTTTATGTATGTATGTATGTGTGTTAGCCCCTTGGCGCTAATTGATATAATATCTTTATTGTCTTGTTGGTTTAGTAAAATGAATTGATTATTATTATAGGCATAATGCATAAGTGAATATTTCACAACAACACAACATCAAGGAAGGGAAATTTTGTTTATCAATTGATCAAACACCTTTTTTGGTCATGACTAGCCAACATCATGATAAGTGAATACGAGATATGGAAGAATTCAAATTCAGATTACAAGCATAGCAACAAGTTGCAGGAGTTCACTTCGGTCATTAATAGCCTACTGGAGAGATAGCACATGTTTTATCAACACAACACGCAGCAGCAACCCACAATCAGCCTAGACAAATCCCCTTTTCAGCGCCCACAATACAAGACATACAACAAAAATAGATACACAGATCAAACCGACCCGACCCGACCCAACCCCATTTCGCTTCTTCTTCTCCCCTACGCGAAGAACAACAGCAATATCCAGCGAACAAACCCAGAAATACAGCAACAAATAAATAAATATGTTTAATGTCAAAAGTAAATATTTGCACGTTTAATGCACTTTTACCAATGTCAATATTATACATCATTTTACGCTATTAGTTGTTACCCAATATAAAAATAACATAAATATAATTAACAAAAGAAATATATACATTTTTAGGAGGTCAAAGACTTCACATTTTCAATTATAGAGAAGAATAATTAATTCTATACAACAACATAAAAACAAAGAAAAGTTGTAATATTTTTACTGATATCATGAATTTTTGGCGAATAAAAATTGAAAGCTTGGTTAATCCATATTTCGTTTATATTTTGTCCATATTATTAGGGTTAAATATGAGTATCAGCTCATATAAAACTATAGTCATATAACATAATTAATTATTGAATATTAGCTTAATTATATAATTTTATCTATAAAAAATTACTAATACAATCTATTAAAATACGAACATATTAAGCGAATTATCAAAATATAAACTCATTTTGTTAGAATTAATTGTGATGTTTATGTTGACATAGAATGACAAATAAAACAAAGTTAGTAAAAAATGGGTTGAGTCGGGTCTTGACCTAGTTATTATCTTAATTTATTATGACCCATCTAAATTTAACCCAACTCAACCCAACCCACCCAATTGTCACACCTAGGTATGTTGTTTCACGCAAACACATTATAGATTTTTGATTACATTATATAAATAAACTAACTGAGATTCCAAGTTTAAGCACTAAATGCATTTTTACTTATAAAGTCCCTCCTCGAATTCTACTTGTGAAATTAGACTGGTATTAGATATATATATGTGTGTGTTGTTATCATATTTAATTTAGAAAGAAAATGATGTGGTACTTATTTCAGGTAGCTGACTCTAGGTACGTTTTGGATTGTATATAGGTGCCTGATGGAATTGAGAATAACAAAGGGACTATTTATGCATCAAGTACAAGCCCATCAAGCGTCCTCAAAGCATATTCCAAGCAATATAAAAGAGATTTCGCGACTTTTCTCAAGTATCGTGCAGAAGAATTGGTGAAAGGTGGACGTATGGTATTAGCCATGCCTGGTAAAGAAAATGAGCATCACTTAAGCAATGTGTGTCGCTTTATGTTGGAGCCTTTGGCCATCGCGCTCAAAAACTTGGTTACAGAGGTACGTAAAATCAAATTAGTACTTATGTTTGTAATTTTAAACATGTCATGATGTTCTTCCGACTATAAATTAAATACCAGGGATCAATAGAAGAAGAGAAAATGGATTCGTTCAACGTTCCAACGTACTCTCCATCTCCCGCAGAAATACAGTATGTAGTTGAAAAGGAGGGATCTTTCACTATTGACCTTTTGAGAACTTTAGAACACCAGATGGATTCTAGTTGTGAAGGTTACAATGAGGCACAGAGTGTAAGAGCTTTTGCTCAACCTTTACTTGTTAGGCATTTTGGTGATGATAATAAATTGATGGATGTTGTGTTTAATAAGTGTAGAGAAATTTATGGCAATACTATGGCCAAAGAGAAGAATATTTTCACAAATGTTATAGTCTCTTTGATTAAGTCTTAATAAATCACTTGTCATGTAATAATACTCGAGATCAAAGATAATTAATGAAGTATTTATGCATTTAAGGATTTTTTTCTATTGCATTCCAGTGTTGTCACTCTTTCTTTCAAACATGATTGATTACATCTTTTTAAGCTCGCCACATGTTGATGACCGGATGAATTGCACAAGGTGTGAAGCCTCATCCTGTCTGATAGAACTAAAGGATCGTACGTTCTTGGTAGTGAGAAATTCCAACACACATACTTTGCGCATCTGTCTCCAGTAATCTCCATAAGGACTAAACGCAATGTCAGTGCTCTTGTAACATATTATGTCGAGGGCTAATATTTTAGGCCTCGATGTAAAAGCAAGATCATGAGTTTTCAGTATCTCTCGTGCCATATCCATAGAAAAAACTATGATGGTAGAAATTTTGCCTAATTGAAGATGCATGAAAGGTCCATGATTTTTGCCTAAATTTGTGAGTGCATGATGAGGAAGTCCACCTTCTAATGCCAAGTGATGAGCACTTCCTATAAAGGGCAATTTCCATAGGCCTGGAGGAAGTTTCTTGTTTAAGTTTCTTGATTTTTTCCATTGCACAACTAGTAAATAGAGGAATGATAGGAAAAGGAATAAGAAAATTAAATTGGATGGAAATTGAAATTCCATTAGATAGCTTAAGCTTAAAGACCTAGTATACACTTATCAACGTTTGGTGAAGGCAAAAAAATCTTTTTTTAATTGTATTGTATTCAATTATCATCTTGTTGACATCAATACAATAACGACGATGTCTTTAATTAATGTAGTGCCAAATACATGATGTATTAACAAACATTAAATTAGAAATGGCAATGATGTGAAAAATCTTATCCGAATCAAACTGTCAAGCTGACATATACATACAAGCTTGAAACAAGATAATATATATATATAATCAAATTAAATATTTGTTCAATTGATTATTACTAAATAGTAATATCTTAATTAATTTTTGAATAGTAAGTTATTTATTAAAAAGACAATTAAATAATCAATTTAAATGGTAAGTTACAATGAATGATTTAATTAACTAAATTCATTCATCCAGGGAAATGAAAGGGTTCTTTGATATTAAGTGATAATACAAACAAAAGTAGAAAGCATCCCAAGTCCCATTTCAAGATACCATTTAATAGTTGTATTAAATTTGCTTTCATCATTGAAATTTTAAAACTTTCGGGGTTGAGATTGTTGACCAAAGTAAGTCATTATTAATATTATTTTATCAATGATAATATATTTTTTTGAAATTTTATAAAATTATTTAACATAATTTTTTAGTAATATTTTAGATAATATTATATTTTAAAAAATTCAATAACAATTTCTAGACACCTTTCGTGAAATTACTTCTCCGAACCCTCTCCATTGCTCTCATGACAGGGTAATAACTATGAAAAGAAATGGAAGTTGATGATCCTTTGACAATTGCAACCCAGGAGAATTCTCTAGCCTATACAAAGCTAAAAATTTTAGCAGGTGAAGCTTATTGAGAATTAACAGGGTTTGATATAATTTCTTAAATTTTCATATATGAAGAGGAAGATAGGGTTGGAAGACGAAAAAATTAAAAGAATTAAACTTCAATTAATGGTAAAAAAAATACAGAGAAAATACGATACTATATTTATTTTTCACTCGATTTTGCAAAAGTTTACAACTTGAATTGTTCTTTTTTCTCTTCACTGATAAAAAATAATTCATGCCTAGAAAAGTGGGCCGTAATGAAGGAATTGGATGGATGGGCTATTGGATATTAATAACAGATAGTATTAAATAAATAGTATAAAATAATATTAGTATTTACTGTGTACTAATCCCAGTCCTATTAGGATTAGTACTCCTTAATCCTAGTCATATTAGGATTAGTACTCCTTCCTATATCTCCTATATATATCTCCCATGTATTCCCTTAACACTTAAATACAATCAATATTCCTTCATGGTATCAAGAGCCAGAAAACCTAGATCTTCTTTTCTCTAGGTTTTTTTTCTCTCTTTAGGGCACCGATTGTTCCCTCTCTTCTCTTGGGCGGCGGCAGCCATGACAACCGAGCTGGATCCTCTCGATTCACTTCCTTCTGGCGTTAAACTCCTTCTCAGACATCTTCATGCCCTGATTCCCAAAAAATTATCAGACATAAATTACCCTACATGGAAAATCACCGTTCTTACAGCCCTTGAGGCCAATTACCTTCTCAAATACGTCGATGGAAGCACAGAACCGCCGCCGGCAGTCATCACAGCCACGGACAAATCAGAAAAAACCAATCCGGCCCATGCTGCCTGGAAAGCTGTGGATGGCCAGATCCGATCATGTTTGATTGCGGTCATCTCTCCCACGGTACAGAAACACGTTCGATCCTACACAACTGCTTCAGCCCTATGGACGGCCCTCGCAACACGCTATGCATCAATTTCCCACTCTCATATTTTTCAATTGCGTGATCGTCTCCACACAATTACCAAAGGCACGAAAAGTATGGAGGAGTATTTAGACGAGGTCTCCACCATCATCACAGCCCTCGACACCGTGAACGAAATCATTCCCAAAAAAGATCTCGTCATGTGCGTCGTTCGGGGGCTCCCATCAGCTTACTCCTCCATTAAATAGGCGGTTCGCATCAGTCCAATGCCCGTTGACCCTCGTGGCTAAAAAGTGAAGAAATCAACGTGGATCTGGAGAGCAAAATTATTCTGCGAGAAGCCGCTGTTATGGAGCCGGCCACCGCCCTCACTGAAAGCCAAAACTATTGCGGGGGGCGTGGTGGCGGCCAGCAGGGGAGCCGCGGCGGCTACGACAGAAACAGCGGAGGCCGCGGGCGCGGCGGTCGGCAGGGCAGTCGTCCGCCGTACGACGGTCAGCAGCACGGCAGCAACAACAGCCTGCACTCCTTCGGCAGCGGTGGCCAGTCATCTTCCAGCGGCGGGCAGGGCACTTACGAGCGGGATCGTCCAACTTGTCAAATCTGTCAGAAAACAAGACACACCGCTGTTCGTTGCTGGTTTCGGTATGAGGAGAGACGAAATAGTGATAACCGTGCCAATTATGCATCTCAAGCCGGCCCTTCCTCTAAATGACTGTTGGATACTGGGGCCAACATGCACGTTACTTCTGATCTATCCAAGTTTAACGCTTCAAATCCATATCATGGCTCCAATGGTATTACTGTTGGCAACGGGGAGTCCCTAAATATTTCTCACACTGGCACGGGTACCATTAAAACCCCCACCGCTATCTTTCACCTAGGTAACCTTACCCACGTCCCTTCTATTAAAACCAATCTCCTTTCTGTTCACCAATTCACAAAAGACAATAATTGCTCACTCTTGTTCACCTCTAATGATTTTAATATCCTAGACAATACTACCAAGAGGGTGATTTTTCAGGGCCCCTGTGAGCATGGTCTGTACGTTCTTCCTGGCACAAGTTCGTCTGCCCACCCAGTTTCAGAAAGCGTTCCTGTGGCTCCGGTGGCTCTTTCGGCTGATGGCCACAGTCTGTTGTGGCACAGTCGTCTGGGTCACCCGTCTACTCAAATAATAAATTCTTTAATGTCTCAATTAGGTTTTTCTTCCATTTATGTAAACAATTGTGACTCCTGTTCAATTGCTAAATCTCATAAATTACCTTTTACTTTATCTGAGAAGCGTACAATTGCACCTTTTCAACTTATTCATTCTGACCTATGGGGTCCTATTGCTGTTCCTTCATTTGCTGGTTTTCGCTATTATATTTGTTTTGTGGATGACTTTACAAAATACACTTGGTTGTACCCACTAAAACACAAATTATAGGCATACACCACCTTTGTCACTTTTGAAAAAATGGTCAAAACACAATTCAATTCTCATGTTAAACTTTTTCGAAGTGACAATGGAAAGGAATATGTAAATAACATCTTTGGCCAGTTTCTGCAATCCCTGGGAATTATACATCAAACCTCCTGTCCATACACTCCCGAACAGAATGGGGTGGCTGAGCGTAAGCATCGCCATCTCATTGAAACGGTGGTTACTCTTCTATATCAATCTCATCTCCCTGTCTCCTTTTGGGTAGAAGCTGTAGCCACCGCAAACTACTTCATTAACAGAATGCCCAGTCACACCCTCTCCAACAAATCACCCTATCAACTCCTTTACCAAGAACTTCCCAATTATACCAACCTCCGCGTCTTTGGGTGTCTTGCCTACCCTTGGCTACGCCCTCATATTACTCACAAATTATAACCCCGATCCCGTCCTTGTATTTTTTTGGGCTATCATCCTACCTCCAAGGGTTATCGCTGTCTTGACCCATAAACTCATAAAGTCTACATATCTCGTCATGTCAAATTTGTCGAAAATTAGTTTCCCTACGAGTCTATTTCCTCCTCCACAAATACATCATTCATTGGCGTTCTTCCCCTTTTTCCAACATACTCACAGGGTCCCTCACCACCTTCCCCCACACCTCCACCCACTACCCAACCACCCCTTATCACCCCTTTGACCGTCACCCACAATACACCCGCAACCACCACCCACACTCACAACCAACCCGAACCAACCCCATACCCACAACATCTCCAGCCCAATCCGTTTTGGGTCCTTCCCGGCCAACCCCGAATCACCACCGCCCGTGCCACCCCCCAATACTCATCCCATGTTAACCCGTGGCAAAGCCGGTATCTTTAAACTCAAAACCTTTCAGGCGAAGAGAATAAGTTTGAAAAGATTTATTTATGCTAGTAACACAGAATTAAATTGTGTCACGTGACATTATTTATTTCAATTATTCGTTATACATACAAGGTTGAAACAAGATGACACAAATATCATGAATTACATAAAACACCCCGGCTCCTATAGTAAATATCATTCATGAGAAGGATATTAAGGAGGGCAATCAAGTAAAGCTCGCTTTTTCTTGCTGCAGCTATTCCAGAAAACTCATTCATGTCCACATCTTCAAGCTTCACACCATGCGGTAATTTCCAATCAAAATGATACAACAAATTAGCTAGTGGAAGATAAACATTGATCAAACCAAATGACATTGCAGGACACATTCTCCTTCCGGCACCAAAAGGAAGATACTCAAAGTTATTCCCCATAAAATCCACAGAGTTATGCTCGAATCTCTCAGGGATAAAGCTTCCTGCATCTTCCTAATACTTTGGGTCTCTCCCCAACGAATAAACGTTAACAATGACTCTTGTTTTTAAAGGGATAGTGTAACCATTGATGTTTGTGTCTTCTCTACATTCTCTAGGGATTAAGAGAGGGAGCGGAGGATGAAGTCTCAAGGTTTCTTTAATAACTTGTTTTAGGTATTTCAACTCCTCAATAACATCTTCATTGAAAGTTTCTTTCCCTTTGAATGCTTCTCTTACCTCAGTTTGTGCTTTTGCTAATACACTTGGGTTTCTTATCATTTCTGTCATCGCCCATATTATTGTTGTTGTTGAAGTTTCTGTTCCAGCTATAAACAAGTCCTACATTCATTATTAATCAAAGAAGAATTGTCATATCATGTATTATTAAAAGTGGAAAGCTCTAATTATTCAAAGTTGGATTATCGTTTTGCTTATCTACTAAATTTAAATAAAATTTATTTAATCTTGGACTATGAAGTCAAACCACTACGTTTTTTTTAATTATGACACTATAATTATAATTAATTATGTTAAATTCAATTAGAGTAGAAGACTAAATAATATATGAAACTCTTCCAATTCGGTGATTCTTTGAATTTATACATTTAACAATTTAATTTTTAATAAAATGAAAGTAACATTTACATTTATGCGACACGAAGCCTAATAGTTTTCTTAAACATTAGCATTCTATATTAACAGTAGCTTTCCATAGTGTTAAAATTCAAATGGTTGGTATGATGACAATTTTGCTCTTGAACATTTGGTTTTTTCTTTATGAATTCCTTCGGCCATTAATTGTTACTACTAAAAATTATTTCTCAAATTAAAATTATGTATAAAATATTATGAAAATTTGATTAATTAAGCCTCATTTTGTTTAGATTTTTATTTAGTAATATAAGTCACTAAGATCATTCAATTAAAAGTAGTCAAAAGTTAAATGACTAAAATGTGCTTTAAAAGTGTACTCATCATTTTATTTTTTTATAAAAATTAATTGTCTATTAAATTTAATTGGAAAGACCTTTCATCTATCTTTACCCAGTAGAAATTCTATGAGCCTTTTATTTACAATTTTAAATGTATCATGTATTTATTTTTCTTCACCTTTAGCTTTCGACCATTTAGATATATCATATTCTTTACCAAATTATATATCCTTATTTAATATTTAACTAGTGAAACTATTCGCGCTTCGCGCGATTATATGAAATATTTATAAGATAATAATATGAAATATATAACATTTAGGTTAGTATCGAATATATAGATAATATTTATATTTCTCCTCGTCTGCGATATTATAGACTTTTTAAAAACATATAAAATATATTTATTTGTTTAGTATATGTATATATTAGAACAAAATATTCACCGCGGTGAAGTAAATGGAATAAGGGATAATATGTTGAAATAACAATATATTGGAATTAGGTTGAAAATATTTTAGATGTTTTAATTTTCTCTATCTTTTCTAGGAGTAGTGATGTTCTATCTAAACTCTGATTTCGTCAAATAAAATTATTTTCTTTTATTTTATTATTACATTTGCTCATTATAATTTTTTAAACATTATTTAAATACTTGTAAGATTTTCAAAAAATGAAGCATTATTCATGATTCATATCTAATATTAAACTTTACAAGTAAGATGAAGAGACATGAGTTATAAATAATTCAAATGTATAATTTTATTAGCCACTAAATGTATTACTAATTATGTATTGATTTTATTTGTAAAATAAAAATATAAAAAAAGGTGTGAAAATACAAAAAATGAACAGAGAAAATATAATAATTGGTGACTACATAAAAATTATAAATACATTTCAAAGCAAAAAGAACGACGAGAGATTGTTACATACGCAAAAAATGACATCATGAAAATAATAATATATTTTTCAATTACTTTTTATAATTTATGATAAAAGTGAAACTAATCATCATAAATTTTGTTGTTGTTAAAATGAAATAATTATATTTATTTTTTTCATAACAAAGACAAAATAGAATACTAAAGGATCAAATGATTAGTATTGACAATATAATACATTTAGCTAAATTATTTACATAAATTAAAACTTTAAAAACTCTAGCAAAAGTAATTAAGTTGCTAATAAATTTTAAAGTGAAAAAATAATCTCTAATTATGCTTAATTTTTTTTCCTTGTACCATCTTCCTTTGCAAAGAGATCCGTTATCATGTTTCGATCCATATGTCAAACTCTTCATATATGCAACCAACTAAATAAAAAAAAGCATATACGAATTAAAAATAATTATGTCCAAAAAAAAGAACGAAATATAAATCATATTTAATATATTTATATATTATCTTTTCAATAGTAATAACAATACTAAATAATAATTATTTCTTGAAATCTAACAAATATTATAATCAAACTGTATTATATATGGAAAACTAACTATTAAAAAAGTAATTGCATACGGACAAAACATTGTTAAGAATTAAAGAGATTTTTTTAATCATACTTACTTGATAAATTATAATACAAACATAAAAATATATATTAATAAAGCATGTCTAAGTCCATAAAAATAAAAAGAAAGACTTAAGAATGAAATATATCTTACCTTCATATATTTTTTTTGGTTACATGTTAGCTAATTCACAAACAAGTATTATGGAGAAGAGAAATTATAACTTTATATGTGAATCTTCATGAAAATAAATATGAATCTATGTAGACAAAATAAAAGAAATGAAAAAAATAAGGACTTGAGAATGATATATTGATTAACTTCATGTACTTTTTTTTTTGGTTACATGTTAGTTTCCTTCACAAATCTAATACGAATTTTTAGACAAAAATAGAGGAAATAAAAAATAAAAAGTTCAATGAAGTATTTCTTACCTTCATGTATTTGGTTTTGGTTACAGATCAAACTTATATGATGAAAAAAGAAAGAATAATTGTGAAAGTGAATCCTCATTAAACTAATATAAATTTATAGGCAAAATAAAGGAATTTTATAAGACACATAAACTTATAAATTTAAATTGGAGGTTATGAATATAAAAATTATGAGAGTCATGAATATTATTAAAAGTAAAAATTAAATAAAGGCAAGTAATGAGTAGTAACTCCTAGTGAATAAATTCAAAAATAAAAATAAAAATACTTAAAATGTAAAAAAATAATAATATGATTTCATGATTAGAAGTGAGATAAACAAATAGAAAAAAATATAGATTTTTTTTATTATTATAAATGTTCATACATTAATAAAGTATTTATTTGTATATTTGTATAAATGAAGTAATATATTTTTACAATAAAATAATTAATTTAAATTAAAAAAAGTCAAAAATAAATAAATTATGTTTCTTTTTTAATTATAAGTGAGATAAATAAATAAAAAATATGAAGAGTTTTTGTTATAAATGACCCACCATTAATAAAATATTTATCTATAATAAATTTAAGTAATTTTTTATGATATATAATAATTATTTTTTTTAAAAAAAAAAAAGATGAAAAAAACTAAATGCAAATGGAGGTCATATAGAGGTGCCACATCACCTCCTCTATGGTCCTCATTTATATATATATATATATATATTGATTGATTCAATTCTAAAACTTGAATCAATCTGACTTTTTCCTGTATTTTACATTTTTAAAAATCAATAATAATTGATTGTTTTTTTA
This sequence comes from Solanum lycopersicum, assembly GCF_036512215.1. Classification (NCBI taxonomy): domain Eukaryota; kingdom Viridiplantae; phylum Streptophyta; class Magnoliopsida; order Solanales; family Solanaceae; genus Solanum; species Solanum lycopersicum. Next base: position 48,670,233 of record NC_090811.1, read on the forward strand.
GGGAAAATGCACAAGTACCTCCTCAACATAAGCTTGAAATTCCAGATACACACTTACAATATATTAATGTCCTATTATCACGTGAATTTATTTTATAAGTAATTTTTTATTCCTCTTTGGCTTATGTGGCACTAACTTGAAAAAAATTCAGCCAGCGTTGGATGCACAAGATAGTGCCACGTAGGCCGAAAAGGGGTAGGAAATTATTAGTAAAATAAGTTTAGGGGGGGGGGAGGGGTAAAAGGACCTTAGTATTAGTATAAGCGTGTCTCTAAAGTTTCGGACATAGGTTGAGGGGCACTTGTGCATTATCCTTTTTTATTATTATTAATTTACCAACATTTTTTGAAGAAATAATCTAATCGAACAGACAAATTACATACATATTTTTTATATAGTTATATATAATAGTAGGAAAGGAAAAGGGTATGAAAACTACTTCAACTTTGGCCAAAATGTTGTTAGGATATCAAATTTTATGGAGGACTTTTTACCCCTTTAACAATTTAATAGTATATTTTACCCCCTTCCCCCGCCCCCAAACTATTAATAGTGTATTTTAAAGGTATATATGTGGCCACGTGGACATATTACTGTTTATAATTATGCGATTTCTTTTATATCCACGTGAGCACATAGATACCTTTTAAAATACATTATTAAATAGTGCAAGGGATAAAAGGTTATTTCAAAAATTCGGTATCGTAACAATAATTTCAGTCAATATTTAGATATATTTCAGACCCTTTTCCGTACATAATATATTATTTTATCAATACTTTAATGCGGAAAATGCAACTCTCTAATGAAAAAGACTAATGTATGATCTGTCGCTTCTTCAATTTGCGATATTAAGTTCCTATTCATGTCGAAACACTTGATACCCATATTAGATCACGATTGATTTGAGATTTACGTTGAAACACTCCCGGACAAACATGACTCTATACTCAAGAAAAATTAAACTCGAGATTTCTTGATTAAGAATGAAGTACTTACCAATGTACCATAATCCTCATTGATAAAAAAAACATTGTATCACGTTTACATGAAATAACACATAGAAATGAACTTATATTAGAAGGACAATTATGTTATTTACCTTACAAATTTATTGTTTACCCTTTTTAATTGGTGTAGATGATTATACACTATCATATACATATTATATACATTCTATACATGCATCAACTATTAAATCACTGGGTGGAAAGTTATTTAGATTTATCAGTTGAGGATTCTCAAAATGATTAATTATTAATAAAATTTCTTGTCAACTCTCTTTAAAATATTTGTTTGTTCTAATATTTCAAAACATATCATAAATTAAGTCAATGATGACAAATAACCAATTATCCACAATAGTAATATAAATTGCATCCCTCTCTTTTCTTTTCTTTTTTTTGCCCTACATCGCCACAACAAGTAATAGGGGGATGTAAAAAAAGAAGGTGGTGGGGTAGGGTTCATATCAACTTGTTTCAATCTAGAATAATAAAAAATATCTAATATTAAAATTTAAATTAATATAAAACAATGTATCTCTTTTAAAAACAAAAGACAAATAATTGAGTCCTTGAATTTATTAATTAAAAATATAACATTCCAATCTTTTCCAAATTCATCCGTAGCTTCTTTTGTTAATTTTAAATTTTCATATATTTTTCCAAAGATTCATTTTCATCTCTATTATTAGTCAATTTTATTTCTTTAATTGTTATACCCAATATTTTGTTATCATATTCACGCAATTCATGTGATTATTTAACTTTCTCCGTATCTATTCTCATATCTTCTTTGCTAGAAATAGATGCTCATTAATATTTTGTACATCCATTTTTAATTTTTATAATTTCCTTTTTTAGAGTCAAACGGTAAGAATTTTGACTTTCATTATACAATGTAGTTTTTCATCACATTGATATGCAAAAAATTACAATTTATAATACTTTTCGTATAGTTTTTGAATATCTAGTTTTTGTTTGATATATCAAATTAATGTAATCTAATTTAACTTTGAAAATTAGTCAAATTGTGTTTCGAAAAGCGGTAGTACTTGTCATTTTACAAAATCAATACATAAATGACAATATTTTTCCTATTTTACCCTTGAAAGTAATTAGTTGTACATTTGACCAACATAGAATAATTAATTCATGATCATTGGTCAAATTAATTAATCAAAATAAATTAATTCATGTTCATTTATTAAAGTCACAACTTTAAAAAAACACTAAATAAGAGTATAATGATAAATTACTAGTTTCTTAAGGTGCTTCAAAACCTAAAATGGTTACAGCTACATAGAAACGGGAGAGTACCTTTTAAACAAAGAATATACATCCTTTCATATCTTTGTTATCAAAATATATATATATTCACCCCTTTTTCTCACTTTTCTTGATATTCCAAATTGATTTAACAGTCATTTAATTTTGTCTGTCTGTGTTTTTATAAATTAATGTCATTTTGGACTGGCAAAATTAGTTTTTATGTAGGTGAAGTTGTTTCTGATTTTTGCTAAGGTATGGTTTCTTCTTTTGTTATCCTTTTCTATGTTCATTTTCTTTTCATTTCTATAAACAAAATTAAATTAGATCTAAAAGCTTTAATCTTAGAAAGGTGTATTGCTTTCTACATTTATGCCACCACCAAACAAAAAAAAAGGATGGAAGAAAGAAGGGATTAGAGTTCTAATTTGTCATCACAAACGAAAATCTATGACTTTTTAGTAGCTCTAAGTTATATACACTATCGAATTATAGTTTTTTTTGCACTATGTAATTATAATTTTATTTTGTCCGGTTAGAAAGATAAGTACTATCGCGTGGTGGTTCAACCGATTTTGTTGTATGAGATGAAGTGTTTAACTTCTATGTTTAGAAGATGTTAGTTGCGGAATCGAGGATTGAGATGGATGTGTAGGAATGCTAGAAGTGATAAGATTAGGAACGGGGATATTTCTTGGAGAGGCATATCTGTGGTGGACAAGGTGAGGAAAGTGACATGGAGATACGTGATTTGTGGCCTTAAGAGAATCAGGAGATATTTAATAGTTTGGGTCGAGCATCTAATCTTATTAAGAGTTGTCCTTTCAGACCCTATTCTCCGAATGGACAAAGAGCAGGAAGTAAAGCACCCGCCTCTAGGAGGGAAGGGGTTAGAGTGTGCCTGATTCTTTGGACATGTGAAGAGGATATGCGGAAATGTCATAATGAAGAGCAGTGAGAGGCTGAATGTAGTGGGTACGCGGAGAGGGGGAAGGTAAGCCGAACAAGCATTAAGAATATTAAGTAGATAGAACAATATGACGCAATTTCAACTTATTTATGACGTAACCTTATATAGGGGTGTGGAGTCATGAATTAGGGTAGATGGTTAGTAGGTAATGGAGCCTAATGATCTTGTTTTTAAACGAATTTTTGTTTGGAGATGTTTGTCGTAGTACTAATCTTATGTAGTACTTATCTTATTTTTGTAGTTTCTTGCTTTGATATCTATTATTATCTGCTATTTATTGTTTTTCATTAATTGTATCATTGCCTTGTTGTTATTGTTTCTTTATTAGTTGTTATGTTTACTTCGAAAATAATTTCTATCTCTATGATGTAGGGGTACAATCTACGTACTTTCTACCCTCGCTAAACTCCCACATTATAAAATTTCATTGAATATGTTGTTATTATATTTGTCTAGAACTTATATTATTGAATAGTTGAGTATCGATGAGGGTGTAATAGAATATTTGAGAGTCATTCACCTTCAAAATTAGAGGTTTCAAGATAGATTAAAAACAATGCACAAATATCTATGTCATAAAGTAGCCATGTATATAATTGTTGCTTATATTTTTATTAATCAACATATTTATCATAATTTTATTTTAGTTATAGCATACCACTATGCATGATAATAAACACTAGGACCCGAACTTAGACTCGACATCAACTTGAATACATTTTGACAAAGCTCAATTGAGTTCACTCAATTCAAACTCAGATATATTTTGACAAAGCTTGATTAAATCTACTCAAGCTCAATTAGATATTGCAATAAGTTTGGTTGATCTCAGCTTGATTCATGATGGTGTAACACACTCAAATGAGTTCCGTTTGCTCAGCTCAACAACCAACCTAAGGATTATTGCGGTAAAGATCTATATTACAAACACTATAACATGGTGGAAACCAAAAAAAAAAAAACAAGAAACAAAGTACAATAACAAACTCCGCTTAGCCCCACTGAACTTGATGGTGTTACAAAAGTAAATTGAGTTCGGTTCCTTCATGTCTGTGCTCAGACCTAGCAAGCTAAGGATATTCAGTCAAAAAGCTTTCCGATCTCAAATCTGAAATATCTAACTAAGAATAGATTTCATCAAAATTGAAAAGGTGGAAAAATGGTAGAAGAGAAAAGTAGAGGGACCACCAACCAAACAAAACAAAAGCCCTAACAATAAAGATTATAACAACGTACACTTTGAAAAATAACAATAGATTAAGTATGATAACAAGCTCGATTGAGCGCATTTTAACTCAGTAGTGTAACACACTCAATTAAGTTTAATTTACTCAGCTTTACACCTAGATCTATTTAGCTTAAAGTCCTTTCAAGCTCAAATCCAAAAAATATTACTAAAAATAGAAGATATCGAAATTGAAAAGGTGTCAAAACGATATAAGAGAAAAGTGTAAGGGTCACCACCCAAAATCCCAAATAAAACAAAACCTTAATAATTATAAAAGATGATAAAAAAATATGGTATTCGAGAAAACAAACAACATATTAAGTGGTTTTTGTGTGTATCCATTTACTCCTCAATTTTAAGTGTAACGGACTTCTCGTAACATAAATTAAATTATGCAAATTCAGTAAAAACACGGAAAGCGAAACAAAAAAAAAATTGCAGGAAGAAAAAATAAGTTTATCTTTTTCTGCAGATTAAAAAAAATGCTCTATACAGAAGGCTGAAGAATTTTGAAAAATCATTGACAAAAAATCAAAACAATTTTTTCTCATAACTTTTTATTATTTTCATCGACCCTTTTTCAATTCTTTTTTTGAATAAAGTGCGTTGATATATAGATTTATATCTTTAGCCATTTTATCAAATTCAAAAAATCTTTGATTTTTTTTAATCTTGTTTTGGGGTAAAGATATGATATTTAATTTGTTGTAACTTTTTCGTTTTGTGTTTGTAGGGTTGAACTTGTTATCCTCTTCAAAAAAAAAATCAAAAAAAAAAAGAGAGGAATATCTGATAATGCTCATGGAGTTATATTAGCTATATCGTCAAGTATTTTTGTTGGAGCTAAGTATTATTATTATGTAAAAAGTCCTAAAAAAGGCAGGTGCAACGGGAGGAACTAGGGCAGGTAAAAAAAAAGGGAAAATTATATATAATAGCAAACTAATAACCTAAAATAAATGGAGTAGGTAGGGTTTGATTTAATTGTGCTCCATAGCAAACGTTTGCAAAAAATTGTCAGGCGCCTCTCTCCCAAATATCTCGCTCGCCACTCTCCTCCAATCTCCTTCGCTTCCTAACTTTTTATACAAACACAAGTGTATAAAAATTGTTTCTAATTGTATAAAGCAGAGAAAATTGTATAAATACATATATTTTTGTTCCCCTCTCTCTCCTCTTCCAGATCTCGCTCGCCACTCTCCCAAATCTCGCTCGCCACCCTCGCCTTTCTCACTTATACAAATAGAAGCGAAATGTATAAATTGCATTTCTGTTTGTATAATGCGTGAGAAAATTGTATATACACATGCAAGTACATATATTTTCGTCCTATACACTTATAATTATACAATAAAAATACTCCCTTGCCCAGGTTCTTTTGCCTTTCTCTCTTTCTCGTTTTATACAATTTTCAAATTGTATCTAATTTCTCTCTTTCTCGTTTTATACAATTCGATTCAATTGTATATTCCTTGTCGAGTCTCTTTTGTATTTCTCTCTTTCTCATTTTACACAAATTCGAATTGTATATAACCATTCTATACACTTACAATAATACAATTCATTTTATACACTTCGTTTTTATATAGTTGTCTGCCCAAGTATCTTTCTCTTTCTTGTTTTGTACACTTCGTTTTATACAATGCTTCAACTGTATATGTATAGCGAATTATACAGTTTCTATGTTTGCTATGGAGTGCAATTATGCAAATTTTTCTATAGCAAACAAATATAAAGTTTTTATTTGCTATATGTGAAAGTTGCCCAAAAAAAATCTCTTGAGTAAACCCTTTGCAATTTGTTTTGTATAGTTTGATGTGTAAATGTTGGATGTATTGTTGTTTTTCTTGATTCGGGTCGGGTTACTGGTAGTCATTGTTTATTAAATTTAGATAGTTGTGTATGTAACATTTTATGCAAGCATGTCATGACCCGAGCTTACACCCTGGACGTGGCTGGCACTCGAAAACCATTGTTGGTCCCCAAGCGAACCCTCATCCTGGCTGACTACAAGCGGAAGACTAACTTAAGCATACAAAAACTTAAAACTGAAAATAACAACTTTAAATAAAAATATTATATTCAACTAGCCATAAAATATGCAACTTTAGTCTTTAAAACATTTAATAAAATAAATGATTAACACAGACTCCTCAACTATACGGACTATCTATGAAGCCTTCAGCTAAAAAGGATCAAAGTCAGGACAAGACCCACGACCTCCTAACTAAGATGAAAAGTAAATGAAATTCTCCGGAAACAAGGAGGCTCACCATAGCTACCTCGAACTGTGGAATGTATTAGTGAAGCTCTTGTTGATGATCCTGAATACCTGTGTTTTCTTTATGAGAAGATGCAGACCAATTGGTTTAATACCTGGAATGTACGAGCATGTAAGGGTAATTCTAAAATAAAACACAAGCTTGATACCTCAATAAAAGATGGAAACATACATACCTCTTCTCAAACTTGAAACTCAAGGAATACTCAAGAATAAGATACTCACCTCAAAGATTAAATACGGAACTCAAAGATATGATACTCGACTATGGATACTCAATATACTTAACTAAACTCATTTTGATATAAAACAGTTTAGAACGAGTGCAATATAAAGAAAAGTTGTTTAAAAACATGATTTAACTCAAGATAATAATCATATCATCCTTCCTCTCAATATCTAATGGTGCAATGCATGAATGAAGTCTCATACCCCCATTCATACTAAGCAGAACCCCTTGAGGAACCATGTAATTAATACTGTAGGAGTTTCTCTAACCGACAACCACCAATATGAGCCTAAGTGGTGATATAACGTCTTGTCCACGCTGATAGAACTGTCCTATACCTAGCCATCAATAAACGACATTCTCTACCTAGTGGATCCACTTGCTAAACTTACGTAATCATCAAAAAAGTATGATGCGACAATACCCATGATGACTACATGGTTTACATGGGGACTTAAGTTATCTGAATTCTCATTCCCACATTGGTGCTCAATATTACTCCCAGAACATACTTTGGATCATAATTTTAATAAAACTTCCTTCCTTTGGGTTGAGATAATTTACTGAACCTTTTAGCTATAAAAATCTCCTTATTGGAATCAAAGTTCCCCTTTTAGTTCAAAATACTTATGGAGCTCTTAGTTTTCTTTTACTTTCAATGTGAAAAAATTATAAAACTTTAGGGAATACTTAGTCCCTTTATAGCTTTTGAGAAATGAACTCAACTCTTGCTCTTTTCTTAACTTAAAACTGAACTCTTAGGGAATGCTTAGTTCCTTTATAGATTTTGAGAATTTAACTCAACTCTTTAATTTTTATTAACTTGAAAGTTGATTCTAATAGGTGATACGCTCAAACTTACTTCTCAAATAAGAAGTAAAGCGGTCGTGTCAAGTAAATAACCCAACTAGTGAGGTTGGGATCGTTCCCACGAGGAAAATAGTTTAGACTTAACTTCAATATACTATTACTATTGTTCAGTCAATAACTTCCTTGGAAAGCAAAAACAATAAAAGGTTTTTTTTTTCTATTTCTAAATAAATCAAACTAACAAGCGAAATTTAAAGAGACACTTAACAGTGTTGAAGGTTGGAGTTTAATCAATTAATCAAAGTAACTAGGGTTTACGTGTTCCCCACAGGTTCATAACTTGATAATTCTAACTATAACAATTCTTTCCTAGTATCTTGCATACAAAGTGATAAGTTATGTATTTCTAAATACTTGGTCCGGCATCTAGAAAATTTCACTCTGCACCTTGGTCCGGCTACGTGTGTTGCTATCCTAACCCTTATCTTTACCTCATATTAAGCATCGTATTCGATATTTGAGTAAGTTATTACCTCGTACCAATCAATACTAGCCTATTAGATAGTGTACACTAAATCTATGTTGATAAATCTTTTCCTATTATCTACCTCCTTGGTCCGACAAGTAGCATTAAGGCGAGTTCTAACGTTGGCCATCTGTTAAAAAGACTTCTAAGCGAAAGAATTATTAATACATGCAAGACACTATTCTAGAATTGTTATTTTAGTTAGGTTTTACCTCATTATTTGCCTATGGTTCCCACAACCCTAGTTATGGAGTTTAGTTACCCATAGTCATAATCACAATATTCAAATATATGATATAAGAATTCATATACTTACTTCAATGAGAAAGAGTAAAATCCAAAAGTTCGCTTGATTAATCAACAAAACTCACCGACAATCACTTACAAAAATCTCAAAGTAATCAAGAATCTCACAAAAAGTCTAATGATAATCAAAGGACTAACCAAATAATCAAGATTCTCACCTAATAATACAGAGTCTAACCCCAAAAACGAGGTTTTTCAAACTATATATAGAAAATAAAAACCTAAGTAAACAAAGATTCTATTTGCTGGAAATATGTCAAAACGCGGTTGGGTCGACGGACCTTGCGACGGATCGTCGTGGTCACGACGGACCGTCACAGACTCTGTCGTCCCATACTTGTGCAATTTCTTTTGCTGTTCTCTTCATTACCCTCGATGACAAGTATGACGGATTGTCACAGGCACAACGGTCCGTCGAGGGTCTTCGTTCCAAAACACTTAAACTCTTGGAATATGGGTACTGGGACTACTTCTCTGAACTTCATGACGAACCTGCAGGACGGACCAGCATGGACTCCGTAACCCCACACTTGGTCAAACTTCCCCATCTTCCTTCAGCAGATGCAATACGCTACCACTGACGGACCGTCGCAAGCTCCGTAGGTGGTCTCTTTTGCATTTCTTCTCTCAAAAACCTCCGCATTCATCTTTGGATAGATTTCCTGCAAATAAGGAGAAACTTATATAAAAATTAGCACAAAAAGGCTTTTGGACACACTAAACTTAAGGAAAAAGTATTAATAATACCGTGAAACCACAATATATAAATAGGTTTTAGAAATTTCACTCAACTTTTTTTCTTTGCTCGACTTGTAACTTGAGTCTTAGATCAAGTTAAAATGATTGTTTAAGACCCATTTGAAAACTTTAAGAACTCACTTTGACTTGTTTCTTAACTTTTAAACTTGACTCTTAACTTTCCTTGAATTGAAGTATGGATTCAAGGTTAATGATTTCATATGGATGATTTCATGATTTTCAACTTGGAGGGTTCATGAAGTATTATGAGCATGAACTACTCAACTCGGGAACTCTAAGATTCTGAACTCAAGACTGTTCGACTTATAGGGTTCATGCGGAAGTTATGAGCATCAAAAACTCGACTCGACTCGAAGGTATAAGTAACTAGATCAAATTCATGTATACAAATATTCTCATTCCCTTACTTACATCATCAAATTTATCTCAAGTCGATGGGTTACCTTAAAGATTAACAATTTAACTCAAAATCTTTCTTGAACTGTACTCTTAACTCTCTCTTTTGAATGTGAATTATGAATTCAAGAGTTTGGGTTCATGACATGGAGGGTATCATGATGATAAAGTAGACTCATGAATAAATTGTCTTCATCCTCATACTTGCTTGATCCTTGAAACAAGTTGCTAGAATTTTTAGAAGACACCTCGAACGGACTCGAAAGGACTCTCTCAAAAGATTCGGAAGACTCTCAAAACTTAATCTTGACTTTAACTTGAATTTGAATTATTGTTTCAAGGTTTTGATTCATGTTATGATGGATTTATAAGTGTTTAGAAGTAGTTTAAAGTGTTTAGAATCAAAATGAGTGAAAATACATTTTAAATGAGCTCAAACAAGATAACTGACGCAAAAAGAGTGGGGGCAGGCGACCATGGTGAGTTGTGGGCACGGGGTGGCAGCCCATATCATCAGAGAGTACTTTGGGCGCACTGCAGGCGTGCCGCCTCATCCCCTTGGGCACATCTGAGGCGCTCCGCGCCAACATCTCCCCGACACGCTTCTTGTGAATTTTGCCTCTCGTTTCATGTCACAAAATCGCTTTTAATCGATTTCTTTTATCACGTTTTCATTAGATTCAGTTACCCAACCTAAGTGAACACTAATATACTTAAAACAACACTCCAAAAAATTAATTTCATCTCAAGAATTCATTAAAACACCAACAAGACAAGATCTACAATGAACCTCAAGAACAACTATCAAGAACTTAATTCATTCAACTTTTTGAAAATGAAATTCTGCTAAAATAACATGTTCATCCTGTGGGTTAATAAACTCAACACTATGGAATCTTACATACCTCTTAAGGATTAGACCCATGGAGAAAATCCGCAACTAGACTCAACAACGTCGACGAACGCCTTCATCCTTGCCTCTTTTCTCCTCTTTTCTTTTATTGCCTCTTCTTGAACTCTCAACTAAAACCCTAAGTGTTTATTATGATTATAAAACTGAATCTAAAAGGATTAGAACCCTAAAATATGAGTACAAATGAGTTTATTATGTAAGGAAAGGACCAAAATATCTTTCACTAGTTTTAGCTAACTTTCCATATCTGGACAACCTAACTTCAAAAGGTCATATCTCACTCATCCAAGCTCAAAACTTAGCAAAATCGGTGGCTACGGAAACTTAGCAAATTTTTTACCTATTGTATCTTGTAGAACACATGAATCATCCGGGTTGATCCAAACTTATACTTAACTTAACTCTCAAAATTTCAGATTTTTACTAATTCCAATTTAGTCCTTTTTGGAAATCTTTGTGCTAAATCTACTATAATGAACTTAATATTTAGTAAATTTTTAATTTCTTGGTGAAGTCTCCTTCACTACGATGAATGGTTCGAGTCTTAGTTCGAAAAAAAATCTTTTGTGGTGTTGCAAAGAAGTGTCAATTTACTGTCACAATTCAATTTGTGTGTAGGTTTAGATGTGAGGCCGTGTGTAGGTTTAGATGTGAGGCCGTGTTTATTTTGCATTATTTTAAGATATTTCAATTTAAAGCTACTAGACGTGTGTGCATGTGTGAATTGAAGGTGAAGTAGTGTTATTATGTGAAACCCATTATATAAATGTTGATTTTGTTTTGCTTATGTTGATATCGGATCGTATAGTCTACGTGCATTAAGTTTAGATAGTTGTTTAATGAAACATTTTGTGCAAGCAGTATAGGCTTATTAATTATCAAAACTCTTAGTTTGTATGTAGATTTCCTTGTGGGCCAGTTCATAGACGTTATGAGTTTTTTAATGATGTTTACTTTCTATTATTTCAAGTGGTTTTTGGTCTATTAGAGGTGTGTGTGAATTAATGGTGAAGTGGGCTGATATTACACCACTCAAATTAACACATATATTTATAGTAGATAAAATTGTCACACCCTAAATGTATATCATGGATCTGGCTGGCACTTGAGAACCATTATTGGTCCGCAAGCAAACCCTTCGCTAGGCTAATTACTTACCAGAAGACTTAGTCAAGCGACAAAAGACTTAAAAGTAGAATTTTTAAATATATAAATTCATTTTAAAGACTTAACTCAAACTATTTACGAAATACTCAATAACATAAGCACAATAGTTTGCAAAAACATCTTAAGAAAAAGTAAATACCGAAAAACTTCTCAAATCTCTCTATCTATGAAGCCTCTATTTCTCAAAATGGATGATGGGACATGACCCAAAAAATCTCAAGAAAACTGACTAGACATAAATGTGAAGTCCCCTGGATTGCAAGGAGGTCCATCCACGGTCCGTGAAACACTTCACGGTTAATCATGCTTCACCTGCCCGATAAGGCTTCACTAAAATAAACATAACTTTTTATTTCGAACTCAAAATGAAGCAAACTTGGTGGAGTTAGAAAAAGGACTCAAAGAACTTTAATTGGATTGATTATGGGACATCTATTTCATTACGCACTAAGGGCATCTCCAACCCTTCACTCTATTTTGCTCTCCAAATATAGAATTCTCCATTTATCATAAAACCAATTCGATCCCAATTCTCTATTTTACTCTCTAAAAGGAACCTTTTATATTATATTGATAATTCTATTTCATTCTTATTTCTTATTTTATACAAATCATTTATTTCTTTTCGCAATGATTACTTTATATGATTCTCATGTGATAAAAATTAATATTATATTGATAATTCTATTTCATTCTTATTTCTTATTTTATACAAATCATTTATTTCTTTTCGCAATGATTACTTTATATGATTCTCATGTGATAAAAATTTTATATTTTTCCAATTTTTTATTTAATATAAACTATATTTCATTTTATATTTTTAAATATCATAAACTGCACAAAAAATATTATATATTATATAAATTAATGAAAAAATTCAAATAAATGTAAAATACGACTACATAAACACTCTTTTTGAAGTTATTACGTTGCTCCCATAAATGCTCTATTAATGCATTACGGATTTCAAAATGAGCATTTTTATTCTTAATTTTATTATGCCTAGCTAAAAATTTTTCAAATCGGAGATTTTCATCTACCACCATTTCTGTCATTGCAGTTGGAGCCTCTACGACATCTTGAATTGTTGCATTAAGATCACATCCTCAATTTTCACGTTGTGTATTATAATACATATAGTCATTATTTCATGTATATAACACTTCCTTTCTCAAAAAACGTGTTGGTCTAATAAAAATTACAAAACTCCAAATGCACGTTCACATCTTTTTTACATGATGCTTGTTTCATCGCGAATTAATTATTATTTTATGTATTGTATTTTATCTAGTATTTAAATTATTATGTTATTTATTGTATTGTTACTTGTATTTAAATAATGTTTTCATCTTCCCATTTTTATTTTGTGTATTCTTTATAAGGAAAATCAATAATAAAATAAAATTTGATTATTGGTGGAAATTATTTAAAGCATAGTAATTGAAAATAAAGTAGTATATATTAGATAATATATTTTTAAAAACAGTATATTACATTTAAAAAGAATAATGAATGTTCGGAATTTAATTAATGAAAATATATGTAAAATAATAAGATAATTGAAAAGTAATGAAAATAATAATAAAGTATTAAAAAAGTGAAATAGAGAGTGTGAATAGTAATTTTCCAAATTTAGAGAACTACTATTCAGCTCTATATAAATGTAGTATAGAGAATAATATAGAGAGGGGTTGGAGAGGGCATTCTCTATTTTACTCTCCAAATATAAAGAATGGCGAGTAAAGTAGAGGTGGGCTGGAGATGGTCTAAGAGGTATGGTCATTTGAAGTTGACTTTAAGTTGAAAACTTATCAGCTTCCTCTAAATGAATGGTTGGACGGTCTGTACAAGCCCTCACATGCCATGTAGGGAAGTTTCCAGGAGACCCCTTGCCTGGTAGACTTGGACAGCTGGATATTATCCCCTAAACAGGTCGCCTAGGACTTCATGGCCCGTTAGGGGTCTGTTCAGGTGGGCTCCTCCCTGGCCACACCCCTAAACAGATCGTGGATCGTATTACGAGCCGTTTAGGCTTTAGTGAAGGGTCCATGGTCTGTATTAGGGTTGTAGACATGCCCATTAGCCTTTTTCCAAGCCTGAGGTGTTATACAAACAGTTCAAATTTTAAGAGTTGAGTTGCAAGGTGTTATATAATTATAATGGTCTTAGCTTAGAAATTTTTGGAATCTTACAAAAATGATCTTTTGGAAATAATATTCTAAAACTATACCTTCAAAGTAATTTTTTGAATGCCTTTAGACTTTGCACTATAGACCGCTCATTCCAAGGTTCTTCATTCAATTATCTGTAAGTATTGGATCTTGTAGATTCTTATTTGAAATATCTTAGTTGTTAAATGAGTTGCATGACTTTTTATTACTCCCCTTCAAAACCAACTTAATTTATTCTTTGCATCCAATTTGAGTGACCGTTCAGATTTTTGAATCATTTTGATGTCTAGGCATATAATGAACCTCTTTTATCAACAGATAAAAATGCAAAGAACAGTCTTTTATCAAATTTGCTTAAGAGATAATCTGTCATGAAAATATTAAACACACAAATAAGTACTTCAAAGTGATGTACCATCTTTATGAGTTTTACTTATAGTGAGAAAAATCTCAGTTTTTGTTGTGGCAACTTTTTCATATTGTGGCCAATGATTTTAATGCATCCTACCCAAAACCTTATTGATACATGCATACTATGCAACATAATTCTACATATCTCAATTAATTAATCTATTTTTTTGTTCTCGATTTATATCATTATGTTGTTAAGATTTCTTAAAAATATTGTCATGCTCGCTTGTGTCTTATTCGGTAAAATCTTATAACTTTTGGAGGATACCACACACTCACTACTATCAATATTTTTAATGAATTCAATCGAGTTACTTAATCTTTCAGCATTGGTTGCAAAACTATAATGGTCATTTAGTTCATGATGAAATTATTAATGAACATAAATAATAACTGTTAGAGCAATATTATCTAAGATTCTATTAATCATTTCTTATTAATAATGCGTGCATTCGTATCCAATTAAATGAGCTACAAATATATTTACAAAAACGATTAATTTCTACAGATATTCTTAGAAGTAGCTTATTTTTGGGATCTTGGCTCACTTCATAACCATGGCAAGATTGCAAGGTTTGACTAAATCTGTATTTTATTTATAGAGCGCAAAAAATATGCTTGCGAGATACACCAATTATGAAAAAAAATACCTGTAAATATCAGTACTTATGTCAAATCAACTATTATAGGTAATTCTTGCAGCACAATGTTCTAAGTTTGAATATATAAATAATAAAAGCAATACCATTCTTGAGTCAATCAAGACATCTTTTTAGGGAAACAATGATTCAAGATCAAGCACATACATGTACACTTAACAAGATGATATTTATGATGAAAACATTGAAAATAAAAGTAACCTCTATCACTTATAAAGTCCAGATTTTTTCTCTAATGAACCTAGCAAAATTTAATGCACTTAAAGAGCTACCTAGTAATATGACTCCCTTCAATGGTTCGAACAAACTTTTCTTAATTGTAAGGAATATACAAATTCAAACAAACTTTTCTTAATTGTAAGGAATCTTACAATCTTTGTTATGTGAAAAAATAAATATATTACGGGGTTTATGGGATAGAGTGTGCTCTCTAATTCTAATAAATTAGTTTTCAGGGTTAAATTGTCTCATTTTTATAATTGGTATCAAAGCAATTTTATTTGTGATTGAGGCCTTTACTTGAAGTAATAGTTTGGAAGACGTCCCATAGTTTTGGTATGAACCCACTAAACTCTACTAAAAATGAAATAAAAATCGAAAAATCAAGATTAAGCTTTAAAGAATTATTTAGTGCCAAAAACAGAATAAAATTAGATAGGGGGAAAACTCACATGTCTGCAGTTGAAAAATAACTTTAAAGAAAAATAAATTTATTTTTCCAACAAAAAGAATTGATCTTTTTCAATGAAAAAACTATAATAAAGTTGGAAAGTGTTTTTCTTATTTTTTGAAGGGCAGTCATTTTCCTTGAATTTGAGGGAATGAGTTGATTTGGAAAATTATTTTACCAAACCAAACATGATAAAATTGGAAAATATTTTCCTTCATACCAAACAACCCTTAAGGACACTCAATTTCTAAGAGTCAAAATTTAGAAGTCTCATACCCCTTCTCCCTCCCCCTCCACCCCCCCCCCCCATGGAAAAAAAGAAGAAGGAAAAACAATATTCCAATAATGACATTCATAATAAAGTTTTTAATGAAATACACACATAATATTAAGAATGCTAGTAGCAAGATTTAACTTAAATACACAGATAATATTAGATAAAATTCTCACTATAAGATTAATCATAAAAATATTTCAATACTAACCTTCACTATAAAGTGAGATTTGTAATCTTAGAAATATAGTAAATACTTGATGTAACAATAACAACAACAATAAAACAAAATCTAATAATATAAAAAAAATTATACTATCGACGACCATTAATTAAACTTCATTTCCCCTTTTTGTCATAGTCGAACAATTTGTTTTCCAAAAAGCAAAACAGGTATAAAAGCAACATCAACATCAACATAATTATGATTGAGTGTTAAATCCATTGACAAAACTTCATCATTTTTCACCACATCAATCATAAAGGTATTGCAAGTCTCATTTGTTACATTCTTGCCTCTTAGATTCACAGAGGTTGAAAACAATTTTATCTCTGGCTCTCAAGATTTTATCCTTAACAAATTTATGTCAGCCCTTTGTAAAGATGAATTTATTTACTACTTTGGCAGTAAAAAAACTAAACCTCCATAATTGTGTTGGCTATCATAGAGGCCAATCTCCTCATTATGTTGGATGTGGGAGAAATATTTTATAGCATATCTCCTAGGGATCACAAATACTTTATTTCCATCATCGTTCGGAGTAAGCACTTTCTGAAAAAGTTGCTTAAATTCACTGTTACCCTGTAAACAATATTGAAATTTTGACTTTTAAGAAGAGGATTTTTTTCAACAAAAAAAATACTTTTAGAATATAGGTTTATGATCCCTAAGTAATATTGGAATTCAAAAATCCATCCATAGAATATTTTCTGATATGATTTTTATACTTTTACTTGTTATTTTCGATAAACGAAGAAAGGAATACTGTTTTTCCTATTATACCCTCAATTTATTAAATTGAGTTAATATATTTGAAAAATATAACGAGTAAATATGTTTGAAAGCCTATCAATTAATGGGGTAAAATAATAAACTTCTATTTAAATCATTGTTTTCTTAATAAGTGGACCAAGACAAAAATTAAAAAGTAAATATGAGTAAATGGAGTATTTTAAGGAGGCTTACATGCTGTCTATACATACCATTATAGGTTACCTAATAGCATACAAAATCTCTACTCTTATGATGTATACAAGTTAAATTCTTATGAATATAAACTTTTGTGGGATCGTTAAGTGTGACATGAAATAACAATAACAAAAACAAAAATACCATGCATATCCAACATAACCTATATGATGAGTGTGTACACATACCTAGTGCACTGACTGTTATGTTCATCCAGAACACCTTTCATGAGTCTATGATCAGAAATATTATTACTTTCACCTTCTATGTTAAATTCTGAGAATTTTTTTTAAAAAAATAGGAAACTTTAAGAAAATGGAAGAGATTGATAAGTTAAGAAAATGAAAGAGATTGATAAGTACAAGTTCAAATATTTAAATTATGTATAATGTACACAAACCTCACTACATCCTATTCCAAAAGTTTTTTCGGAATTATAATAATTTCAAAATTTCCAGAATTATGTATCGGGTGTTATTAGAGAGAAGGAAAAAAGAGATTTTTGTAATTTACTCAAATTGTAAGAATTTTTAGAGATTGTGTTGTTTTGAGTTATGCAATTACATAATTTTCCTCAAGTTAATTGTTCAGACACAAAAACCAAAAAGTAATAATAATAATAATAATAATATTAAAATATAACAACAACATAGTTGGTCTCACTCAATCAATATTTATTATCTCATAAAGTTATTTTTATATAGATTTAAATTTTTTTTCAACAAAGAAAATGATTTTATTAATAGTACTAAGAACTATTAGATGATTAAGATCATATGAGAGATCAATTCAACATATTTTTTTCTAAATGCTACTTTCTTTTTCTTTTCAAATTTATAAATTTTATGTCTAAAAAAGTCCACAAAAACAAAAAAAAAATCAGATCTTCTAAGGCGCTCATTCTTTTACAAGTAAATAAAAAAAAGAATTTTCATATAAAATTTTAACAAGAAGAATTTTTAAACATATAAAATAAACAGAAACAAAAATTCATGTATAAAATTATTAGGAGAATGAAAAAAAACTACCTGGTTATCTCAAGTATTAATGGAAAAAGCTAAGCAATTTTTAACAAAATCACAATTATTATTGATATAATAGACTCAAAAGATAACATTTATACGTCCTTTTATACAATTGTACCATGTAGATTATAGTAATTCTAGATTATTCATTATTATGTCAAAGAATTATTTCAATACAAAGAAAATTCCAAATTTGTAAATAAATAGTTTTTAATTAACACACCGAATCAATAATTTATAAAATAACAATTTTACTATATTACCATTTAAATATAATAAATTTATTATTCTGTAAAATATAATAAAATGATAGTAATCATATAGCAATATATATAAACCTTTGGTCCGTCTACGTGGAGCTCTCACAAATAAGAATTTCCTTTTAAATTTATTTATTTTTAAAACTAGTCCTTTCTCTTTTATAAAAAGTTATGACTTTTAGTAGAGTTTCCATTTTTATGTAAAGTTGTGAATTTTATGAAGAGTTTCGACTTTTACGTAATGTTGTGACTTTAATGAAGTTGCTACTTTATGAAGAGTTGCGATTTCGTGAAAAGTTACAACTTTAATGAAGGGTTGCAACTTTTATGAAAAGTTGTGACTTTTATGAAAGGTTGTGACCTTTACGAAGGGTTCAACGTACCCAATTAGTTCCAGAACTACTAGCCAAGTAGGTTGTAAGTCCCTTAAATGAGCATCAGTTTAGTGATCACGCCAATATGCCTTATACCTCTAGAAGGGTATATTAGGTCCTCTTGATGGGGAATATACATCGGACTCCACATTTAGCACATGTGGTTTTATTATCGATTATTAGTAGCTCCCACTGTTCAGTCAAACTCTATTGCATTGACCATTTATCAGTATATTCAGTATTCACTTCCAGCATGTTATACATTTGGTCATTGCATTCAGTTACCTCAATATTCACTACATTATGTTCAGATTAATATACTTGTTTTTGTGCCTGTTCATTTATGTTTTATTTAAGCTTTACTCTATCCTATATGCTCAGTACCTTCATGTACTGACGAATACGTGCGCTACATCTTCTCGTGATGTAGGTTCAGGCTCTCAGCATCCAGATCATGCATAGATCAATTTCGATCTCTAGTTCAGCAGATTCAGTGGTGATTCCTCATTCTCCGAGGATAATACTTATGATCTTATTTCAGTATTTTAATCATTTAGTTTCAGTTTTTGCTAGAAATACCTGGGTCTTGTCCTGGTATTTCTAGTCAATTTGAGGCTTATTTCACACATAGTTATTTTCAACTTAATATTGAGTTAATATTTTCTTTATATTAAACTAATCAATTTTCATATATCTCAGTTTTAGCATATGGGTATTCCCCATCTTTTCATTTTAAGTATGATTTAGCTTCCGCAACAGTTTATATTCTTTACTATGCTCATGATCATGCCAGCAGGGTTAGCTGATTACTTGTGGTCCTAGGTCACGTGTACGCGTCTCGGGGGTAGCTTGGGGCGTGACATTAGATTTAATGACTGATGAGTTTAAATTATTATTTTATAAATTTTTTGATATAGGGTAAATTTACTAGTTAATAATAAAGACAAATTAGAAATCAAATGAGGAATTATCTCTTTATTTATTAAACTGGTCAAGTAAATGTGAATATTTAATAACAAAAAATTTAATTAATTTCAAGATACTGAGGTCTCGTTTGACCATAATTTTTGAAACGTAATGTTGCGTTTGGACATTTACATTGAGGAAATAAATG
Organism: Solanum lycopersicum; assembly: GCF_036512215.1. Taxonomy (NCBI): domain Eukaryota; kingdom Viridiplantae; phylum Streptophyta; class Magnoliopsida; order Solanales; family Solanaceae; genus Solanum; species Solanum lycopersicum. Next base: position 48,690,238 of record NC_090811.1, read on the forward strand.
GTGTGAAAGTGAATTCTCCCAAAAACTATTAGACCATTTTTTGGAACTTGAGTATTTTTTATGAAAAAAATTTAAAATCTTATCCAAACTATATGGTCAAAAAATATTTAATTATATATTTTTATATTTTGATTTAAAAATATATGATCAAATAAATATTTAATGATATTTTTTAAAATTAGATCTTGTCAAATACTAGCTATATATTAGAAAAATAAATTGTAAGAAAAAAGTCTTAATCAACTTTAAAATTGTGGATATGATGGGCTTTCTCTGTATTTAAAAGTCATAGTTAATTTGAAACTTGTAGATATTATAAAAAATATTTCTTACAATATTGCTTAATTTTTTAAAAAGAAAACATAATAGAATTGATCAACATACTATGTGTAGGAAACCGCGTTCGTTTTAATCTTAGGAGGGAACACATGCCTCTAAATTGGGGAAATCTTTCAAGGTTATGACCTAATTAGGATTTAATCGATCCTTAATCAAATGTTTACAATTAGGGAGGTTTACGATTTAGTTAAAAATTGTTTCAATTCGATAACTTGAATCCATCTGACTTTTATTTGGTTTTTACATTTTTAAAAATCAATGATATTTGATTGTTTTTCAATATTTTTGAAGAAATAATCTAATCGAACTGACAATTTGTATACATATTCTTTTTATAATTATATATAATTATAGAAAGGGAAAAGGATTTGAAAAATATTTTAACTTTGGCTGAAATTGTTGTTACGACATCCAACTTAATGGAGGACCTTTTACACCATGAACTATTTAGTAGTGTAATTTTACCCTGCCCCGAACTATTTAATAATTTATTTTAAATGTATAAATGTGTTAAAAATACAGGGGGTAAAATGTCCTTTCCAATGTTTGGTATCGTAACAGACATTTCTATCAAAGTTCGGATATATATTAGAAACATTTAAGTACATAATATATAATTTTAACAATAACTTTTATGCGAAAAATGCAGCACTCTAATGAAAAAGACTAATGTATGATGTGTTGCTTTCTCATGAATTTGCGACACTAAGTTCATAATCACGTCGAAACACTCGATACCCATAGATCAGGATTAAATTCAGATTTACATGGAAACATTTGCAGGCAAAGACGACTCTATATCAAAGAAAAATCGAACTAGAGATCTCTTGATTAAGGATGCAGAAGTACTTACCGTTGCACCATAACCCTTATTGATAAAAAAATTTGTATCATGTTGATATGAATAACACATAGACGTGAATTTATATTAGAAGTACAATTATATCATTTACCTTAAAAATTTATTGTTTAACTTTTCTAATTGGTGTACATGATTACACACTATCGTACACATATGTTATAAATTTTATACATGCGTAAACTATTTTTAGGTTAATCCTTGGGCGGAGAGTAATTTAGGTTTATCTATTGAGGATTCTCAAAGCGATTAATTATTAATGAAATTTTTTGTCGACTCTCTCTAAAATACTTGTTTTGTCTAGTGTTTTCAAACATATCATAAGTTAAGTCGATGATGACAAATAACCATTTATTTGCAATAGCAATATAAATTGCATCCCTCTCTTTTCTTTTTAGCCCTACATCGCCACAGCAAGGAATAGAGGGACGGAAAAGAAGAAGAAAGATGGGGTGGGGTTAATATCAACTTGTTTCGACCTAGAATAATAAAAAAGATGTAATATTAAAATTTGAATCAATATAAAATATGTATCACTTATAATTACAAAAGAAAAATAATTGATTCCTCGAATTTATTAATGTAATGGCCTGAAAAAAGTCATATTTGGAAGTTTTGAAGATATTTGTTAATTATGATTGTTTAGTTGATGGGTGATTTTAAAGAATTATTTAGTTTGTGGTTAAAGGTCTAATTCCATAATTTAGTTAAAATGTGATACTAGTTGGCCCCCATATAATAAAATAAAATAAATAGTAGAACTTTTTCAATTTTTATAATTAAGTAATCTAAAAAAAAAGAAGGGAAAAGACGAAACAAGGAAAACGGGAGAAGAAAAACTTACCTGTGCAAAGAAGCGGCCTGCACAAGAACTTCTGCACACCAAGGTGAATTTCTAGTGCATTAATTCTTGGTTACATATTACATTAGAGTGAATTAGTATGATGAATGTTAATTGGAGGATTTAGATTATTATTTTATAAAATAAGAAGTAATTAAATTCTTTATGGGTGATGTTGCACTGTATCACTTTGAAGGTTGTGAAAAATGGTGGGACAAAGTCATTAATTATACATTCTTATAATAATCATTTCATATTACAAACTATTTAACCTACAGGAGTTGATATCTTTGTCTCAAGCTATTGTCACCTTTGACTTCATAACTAGTGATTCCCATATTTAGTAATTCTTATTTTATTATCACATTATATATTAAGTTTGATATATTGAAATATGTATTTAAATGACGGGTGTATTATAGTATATTAAAGCTATTAGACTTGTAACGTTTGAATAAATTATGACTTAACCCTAGGCTTGAAATTTGGAGAAAATTTAAAGAGTAGATATGGTAATTGGTGTCAAGATTTAGGAACTTGGTTAAATGTTTGGATCAGTTTTTTGATCTAAGCTAGACATATAGTGGTATGGGTATTGCTAATTTTGAAATCTTATTGTGAATATGTACTTAAATAGATAATAGTGATTCAGAAGCTTTATGAAATGGGGAGGCTCAAGTCCAGAGTGATTGTTCAACTATATGAGGCAAGTGGATTTCTAAACCCTTGCTAAGTGTATGGAATGCGTGTATTTCCTTGTGTCATATGTTTGGGATAAATGAGACTTGTTTATGAGTTTACTTGTCCACATTGATTAATTCTAATAATGAATACAAAGGGTAACAAAAGGCGATGTGAATAATTGTTTGTGTGTGATGTGTTGATAATAGAGAATGGTTTGAAAGGCTTGTTGAATCATGGTTTATGTTGTTGTGAATTGTGCTATGTTATGAAAAGGGTCATATCCTATTTATTTGTGTGAACATGTCATTTGCATTATTTAAGACATGGTTGTGGCAAGTGTTACATGCAATGAGAAAGAATGAGAACTTAAAAATGATATACCATTTCGAGGACTTATCGCGCGCTGCGATGGATACTATATTTCGAGGGACGTATCACGTGCCGCGATGGTTACTATTATCGAGGGTCGTGTCATGCGTCGCGATAAATGCATGGACAAATATGTCTCCCATGAGTCCCGGACAGAGAGACAGCGGGTGTGTATCACTAGGTCAGACATGCATCATTATACTTGACATTGCATTTCATTTCATTGTACATGCTTATCATTGTTGAACTTGATATTGTGATCTGCTAATCTTGTAATTGTCTTTTTACGAAACTTGTGATTGTTGAATATTAAGCTTGTTATTGAGGATATGTAATTTGTTGAAGTGTTGTTATTGAGGATAGGTATTTTGTTGAAGTGTCGTTATTGAGGATATGTAATTTGGTAAAGTGTTGTGGTGGAGGATATATATGTAATTTGTCTAAGTGTTGTTATAGAGTTACGTGCTATGTAAATGTGAACGGTTAGGTTAGACTGAATTTATGCAGGTTGTAATTGTGGAGGTTCGGTTGGGGTGATAGGAGTATCCGTATTTCATCCCCTTAATTGGGTTTAGACGTTTATTTGCTGAGTACAGTGTGGTTTGGTACTCACCCCTTGCTTCTACAATTTTTTTTGTAAGTTACTAGGCCAAAATTTTGTGATATATTCTCTTCTTTTCTGGCTTCTTAGAGATTGGTGACGTAGTTGTTTGTCATCTAAACAGACCTTCTTACTCCTATTTATGATCTTGTTCTATTCTAGCAACAATGTCATATGAGAATGGTATTTTTCTTTCGACTCGATTGTAATACTTTAGAGATTTTTACACGTGACAACCAGATTTTGGGAGTATTTTTAAGTTGAATATAAATTTCCATAGTTTTATTGTAATGGTCGATATTTAGGCTGACTTGTGTTGGTAGAATAAGACGAGTGCCATTACACCCATTTTTGGTCGTGACAAAATGATATCAGAGCCTTAGGTTCATAGGTCTCATATGTGTACAATCCGACTCTACGTAGATTCTTAAAGATCGGTATGGAGACGTCTGTACTTATCTTTGAGAAGCTATAGTGACTTTTATTAAAAGTCTTCACTTCTTGGATTTATATCGTGCGTCCTTTGTATGTTATGAGTTTTATTATTTCATTCCACTCTCTGTTGTATTATATGATGACCCTGTGTATTTCCTCCTGTGAGTAGTCGGTGTTGTGTAGGGTTGGAATGATAGATCTAGTACTAAAGTGGAGGTGATATACATATGAAAAATATGTGTGGTTAGATTTAGAATGTTTAAAAATTTAAAAAGATTGGGTAAGGTTAGTTACCCTAGTAAAATGAATAGTACTTAGGAGTTATATACGATACATAGAATGATTTGACTATTATTGAAAGTGAAATGATTATAGGGTTGGCTAGATAATGAACATTGTAACTTAGAAAGTCAAGTTGATATAGTTGTCATAACATTAATGGGTGGCTTAGTAAATAATGATGCACCAATTAAGGTTAAAATTTCTACTACAATAGTATCGATGCTTACTTGCTTAGAGTTATGCAAGGTGTTACATTTGATATTTACTTGACCTACTGAAGAATACCTATACTTTGGGCTAGATACGAAACTAATTTTGTAATATTTTACATCTATTTGATGGATAGAAATATGACCTATTTGGATATTATTTTCTCGATAGGTATGATGTTTTCTAGTGGTCGATGTAACATACTTTAATTATGTGGTACTAGTGTTATATGAAAACGGATATGTTGATTGTTAGGTGCAAATAGTAACTACTTAATGAGTTATCTATTGTGTTACATGCTCAGATAATAAAATTTAGTGTTGAATTCATTGTTGAAATACTACTAGCTTGTTAGTACGTATGAATGAGTTAAGCATTATTTATAAGAGAAATTTTAGTGGTGGATTGTGGATATGTTATAAATCTATTAATTTAAGAAGTGTATCCCGAGGGTTCTAAATAAGGACAGGAAATTTCATATTAAGGTCAAGGAAATGAATAGATATCAAGATGACAAGCTTATGGGTAAAGTAAATCCCAAAGAGTATACTTGTGTGAAGATAAATGAAAATTTTAGTAAAAATGCATATAAAAATGTGTTAGGTCTTTACATTTGATTGGTATAACTGGGTTTAAGGTGTCATGTCGATGACAATGTGAACTTCAAGATAATGAAATAGCTAGTGAGCATAACGGTAATATGAGTTTGTGATGTAGTATGATTAGGATGCAACCATATGAAAATAGTTTTTTTATTAACCGGATTTGTTATGGTAATAACTTCTTGAGGGTATCTAAAGTAGTAGGTCCATACTTTTTGATGAGTAGCTTGATTACATGGAAAATTGTCAGAGCTGCTAAGACAACAGTCAAATAGTATTGAAAGGAACTAGAGTCATCAATGAAAAGAATTAGTGGGATGTAGTGTATGCTTTTGAAGGAGGCGAAAATAATGTTTTTATTTTGATTGCAAAGTCTAATTATGTATCTTCAGAAAGAGTGATAATTTGATTTAGAAACATGTGATTCCATCTATTTTGCCTACATTATTGTGATAGTGTTACACGTCATGCATAGCAGTTGACAATTGTTGGATAAGATTTGAGAAAGAAGTCTACAAACGTTTGACTCGAGTATGGTGAGAAGTTCTCTTATATTTTTGAGTTTGGTACCTGATACAATTGGATTTTTGATGAAGGATATTGTAAGATTGATGAAGAGGCGATAAATGATAAGCTAAAATACATGAATTCACAAAGACCTTTAATGTATGAGCTCCTATTGATATATAATGGAATTGTTCTACACAATTGGAATCATAATTCAAGTTCTCATCAGAACTCTACATTCATGATAGTAGATATAGTCAAGGTATGAATTGATAAGGTAAGAAATAATTAATGGTGTGGTGTATTAAGCAATTGGAACGAAATGTGCATGGTTTGAGTCGTAGTATTTGTTACTTTATGTTATTAAAGGGCCAAAAAAAGTACTTATCTTAAAGTTTTTATTTAAAATATACGGCAAAATATCATGGTTTGTTGTTCAAGATAAGATTGGTAAGCAAGTTAGCGAAAAAAAGAGTCTAGTGTATTGAAGAGTTCAAGGTATTTCAAAATTTGCGTAGTCAATTTTTTTTTTGAGAAAGCTGAAGGAATTTTTCATCTCGTATAGAATCTTGGTTCGAAGTTAAAGGATGTATGAATTGTCATATAGAAATTCTAATATGAGTGTATATAGTTGTTAATTGGTTCGATATCAACTTACTAGGAAATTATCAACAACTTTTACAAAGATAGGGGTTTTGTTTGGTTGAAAAATAGTGATATGTAAAAATTCTGCATTGTTATGTGAGACTGAATTTTTCAAATTATGGTAGATGAATTTTGGATACACTATGATATGAACCTACAATTTTACTTAGTTATTTGCGAATTTCGAGGGGATTAAAACTACCTTGTTATTGGAACTACACTGACTGTTATGATACTCTACATAAATACTTTAGAATAAGTAAAGGTTATGTGCTCATAATATATAGACTAATTGAGGTAGCAAAGCATTTCTCTAAGTTTAAGTGTGATCTGTATAAGGATGTGAGTGGTAGCTGAAAGTTGGTATGTGAGATTGTGTGAAGTTGACGTTTAAATTTCAATAGTTTTATCACGATGAAAATGTAAAAAAAATATTTAGTGCCATCAGCTTTGGATGGGACCCGTATCTATCATGAAAAGAAAAGAGTAATTTATAGTTCTGAAATTTTGGAGGCAGACATGTGTTTGTTAAGAAGTCTTTGATACTAGTGATGGGGTCGAGAGTGAGGTGAATGGTCGCAGTGATTATAATGGTTGTTACTATTGAAAGGTATGAGCTTTAGTGGAATGATGTAAAGAGTTTGTGGAGTTCGATAAAACAAGTTTGTGAGAGACTATAATAAGGATTAGATTAGTGATTGTGGGTAGATAGAAAATTAAAAAAGATAGGGTCATATGATTGAAAATATTTATATGGAAACTATGGAAGATGCATCTAGTGTTATTCAACATTGATTTGGTACATTCTTAGACCATCTACTTCGTTTTGATATGACTTGGAGTGTGATTTACAAACTATACCCACACGTGTTTTCATATCTATGAGTGAATCTCTAATCATGGATCAAGCTTACTGATCCTGTGATTATCCTCTTTGTAGGGTGACATCTTGGTTGAACATTTTCATTTCAAATTATGAAACTTCTGGTGTTGTTTGGTACAGTTGAAGTATACTAGTGGTTCTACATGAACAACCTTATTTAAGAGAATTCCTCGAAGTGCTACCATGGATACTTAGTTACAGTTGTTTGATAGTCGTAATAATAATCTCTTTATTGAGGTCACATTTGAGTGTCTATGATTCAATGAAGGGAGTATTGGGCCTAGCTCTATGGTTATTAAGGGTTGTTTACGGTCAAAACTACACATCTATAATATTCAATAGTGTTGATAGAGGTTCTATATGCATGGGTGTATCATTCGCTAGGTGTCTACTGATCTATAATATTCAATAGTGTTGATAGAGGTTCTATATGCATGGGTGTATCATTCGCTAGGTGTCTACTGCATAATTTCTTCTTTGGGTTATATAAGTTTGATTCTCCCTTTATGAGTACTCTATGTCTAAAGATCACATTTTTTTTTATAACTTACACTCATGGAAAGATTCTGATATGAAAAGGGAATATTGACAAGATATAAGATGGTTTGTGCATTATGAGTGTGTGTTGGTTAGTTCAGGTTCTCTTCTGGTTATAGCTGATATTGATTCAGAATGTTACCATGGTTATGTGAGAAAAGAGTCATCTTGAAGGCTGTGATGTGGTCCAGTGAGTTTCGGTTCAAATTGGGTTCATCGGTTAGTCTTTGACTTGACAATCACTCTTGGCTAGAAAATTTACCAAAATTTTGGTTCGCAATTTCAGTTATGAATAGTTGTTTTTGATGAAATGGTCTTAAAGACGAGATCACTTAGAAAGATAAACATTGCTCTGAAAGATTGTACTTCAGGCTTTTGATAATGTCGATTACTGTTCATTCTTTATCCTTATGTTCGAGGACGAACATGGTTTTTAGTGGTGGAAAATATAATGGCCAGAAAAAATTATATTTGGAAGTTTTAAAGATATTTGTCAATTATGATTGTTTAATTGATGGGTGATTTTAAATAATTATTTTAGTTGGTGGTTAATGGTATAAGTCCATAATTTAGTTAAAATGTGATACTAGTTGGCCCATATATATTAAAATAAAATAAATAATTAAACTTTTGCAGTTTTTATAATTAAGTAATCTAAAAAAAAGGGAAAAGTCGAAACAAGGAAAACGGGAGAAAGAAAAACTTACCTGTGCAAAGAAGCGGCCGACAAAAGAACTACTGCACACCAAGGTAAATATTTAATGCATAAATTCTTGGTTACATATTACATTAGAGTGAATTAGTATGATGAATGTTAATTGGAGGATTTAGATTATTATTCTATAAAATAAGAAGTAATTAAATTCTTTATGGGTGATGTTACACGGTATCACTTTGAAGGTTGTGAAAAATGGTGGGACAAAGTCATTAATTATCAATTTTTATAATAATCATTTCATATTACAAAATATTGAACCTGCAGGAGTTGATATCTTTGTCTCAAGCTATTGTCACCTTTGATTTCATAACTAGTGATTCCCAAATTTAATAATTCTTATTTTATTATAACATTATATATTAAGTTTGATATATTGAGATATGTAATTAAATAATGGGTGTATTATAGTATATGAAAGCTATTAAACTTGTAATGTCTGAATAAATTATGAATTAACCCTATGCTTGAAATTTGGAGAAAATTGAAAGAGTAGATATGGTAATTAGTGTCAAGATTTAGGAACTTGATTACATGTTTGGATCAGTTTTTGGATCTGAGCTAGCCATATAGTTGTAGGGTGTTGCTAAATTTGAAATCTTATAGTGAATATGTACTTGAATAGATAACATTGATTCGGAAGCTTTATGAAATGGGGAGGCTCAAATCCCAGATTGATTGTTCGACTATCTGAGGCAAGTGAATTTCTTAACCCTTGCTAAGTGTATGGAATGCGTGTATTTTCTTGTGGTATAAGTTTGAGAGTAATGGGACATGGTTGTGGGTTGACTTGTCCACATTGATTAATTCTAATAAAGAAAAAAAGGGTAACAAAAGGCAATGTGAATAATTATTTATGTGATGTGTTGATAATGGAAAATGGTTTGAAAGGCTTGTTGAATAATTGTTGATGTTGTTGTGAATTGTGCAATGTTATGAAAATGGTCATATCCTCTTTATTTGTGTGAACATGTCATTTGCATTATTTAAGACATGGTTGTGACAAGTGCTACGTGCATTGAGAAAGAATGAAAAAATTAAAGAGGATATACCATTTCCAGGGACTTATCGCGCGCCGCGATGGATACTATATTTCGAGGAACGTATCACGCGCTGCGATGGTTACTATTATCAAGGGTTATGTCGTGCGCAACGACAAATGCATGGACAAATATGTTCCCCATGGGTCCCGGACTGAGAGACTGCGGGTGTGTATAACTAGGTCAGACATGCATCATTATACTTGATGTTGCATTCCATTGCATTGCACATACTTATCATTAATGAACTTGATATTGTGATTTGGTAATCTTGTAATTGCCTTTTTACGGAACTTGTAATTGTTGAATATTGAGATTGTTATTGAGGATATGTAATTTTGTTGAAGTGTTGTTGTTGAGGATATATGTAATTTGTTGAAGTGTCGTTATTGAGGATATGTAATTTGGTTAAGTGTTGTTTTGGAGGATATATATGTAATTTATCTAAGTGTTGTTGTAGAGTTACGTGCTATGTGAATTTGAATTGTTAGGTAAGACTCAATTTTATGCAGGTTGTAGTTGTGGAGGTTCGGTTGGGGTGGTAGCAGTACCCGTATTTCATCCCCTTAGCTTCGGTTTAGACGTTTAGTTGCTGAGTGCCGTGTGGTTTGGTACTCACCTCTTGCTTCTACAATTTTTTTTTTGTAGGTTACTAGCCCAGATTTTTGTGATATATTCTCGTCTTTTCTGAGGCTTCTTGGAGATATGTGAGGTAGTTGTTTGTCATCTCAGCATACCTTTTTACTCTTATTTATGATCTTGTTCTACTCTAGCAACAATGTCATATGAGACTTGTATTTTTCTTGACTCGATTGTAATACTTTAGAGGCTTTTACACGTGACAATTAGATTTTGGAAGTATTTTTAAGTTGAACATAAATTTCCGTAATTTTATTGTAATGGTCGATATTTAGGCTGACTTGTCTTGATAGAATAAGACGAGTGCCATCACACCCATTTTTGCATCGTGACAACTAATTAAAAATATAACATTCCATTCTTTTCCAAATTCATCCATAACTTCTTTTGTTGAAAATTTTAAATTTTCATATGCTTCACCATGATTCACTTTCCTCTTTATAACTCGTTAATTTTATTTCTTTAATTGTTATACCAAATATTTTGTTGTAATACTAACGGAATTCATGTGATTATTTTAGTTTCTTCGTTTCTATTCACATATCATCTTCACAAAAAATAGATATTCATTAATACTTCCTTCGTCCTCTTTGAATAATCATAATTCCCTTTTTAGAGTCAAACTATAAGAATTTTGATTATCATTTTACAATGTATTTTTCTATCACATTGATATGTAAAAATTACAATTTATAGTACTTTTCTTATAGATTTGTAATATTTGAATTTTTTGTTTGATATATCAAGTTACTAATCCTATTTAACTTTGGAAATTAGTCGAATTGACTTTCTAAAAACGCTACATGAAAATTAAAAGTGGTCAAAGGGAGTACTTGTTTACAAAATAAATACATAAATGACAATATTCTTCCAATTTTATCCTTGAAAGTAATTAACTTTGAAATAAACATTTGACCAACGTAGGAAAACTATAATTAAATCATGTTCATTGGTCAAATTAAAATTAATTAATCATAATAAATAAATTCATGTTCAATTATTAAAACCTTTACTTTAAGAAAACACTAAATAAGAGTACAATGATAAAGTTAATAGTTTCTTAAGGAGCTTGAAACCTAAAATGGTGACAGCTATGTGTGTATATATATATATATATATATATATATATATATATATATATATATATATATATATATATATATATATATATATATTCACCCCATTTTCTCACTTTTCTTGATATTCCAAATTGATTGACAGTTTGATTTAATTTTGTGCGTATGTGTTTTTATGTCATTTTGGACAGGCAAAATTAATTTTTATGCACGTGAAGGTTGTTTCTGATTTGTGCTAAGGTATGCTTTCTTCTCTTGTTATCCTTTTTGATGTTCAATTTTTTTTTCAGTTCTATAAACAAATTAAATTAGATCTGTAAAAGCTTTAATCTTTGAATGTGTATTTCTTTCTACATTTATCCCACCACCAAACAAAAGAAAAGGGCAGAAAGAAAGAAGGTATTAGAGTTCTAATTGGTCATCACAAAAGAAAATCTAGGGTTTTGAGAATAGATCTAAGTTATATACACTATCGAAATATAGACTTGTTTGCACTATATAATTATAATTTAATTTCTTGTGGTTGGAAGATAAGTACTATCACGTGGTGTTTTGGCCAACTATGTTTAGAAGATGTAAGTTGTAGAATCGAGGATATTAGATGGATATGTAGGAATACTAGAAGTGATAAGATTAGGATGAGGATATTCGTGGTACAGGCATCTGTGGTGGATAAGGTGAGGAAAGTGAAATGGAGTAGTTTGGACATGTGAAGAGGAGATGCGGAAATGTCACAATGAAGAGTAGTGAGAGGTTGAATGTAGTGGGTAGGCGGAGAGGGAGAGGGAAAGGTAAGCCGAATAAGTATTGAGAAGAGTAAGTAGATAGAACAATATGATCCAATTACAACTTATTGAGGTCGTGAATTAGGGTAGACGGTTAGTAGGTAATGGAGCCTTCTGATCTTGTTTTTAGACAGATTTAGGTTTGGAGATGTTTGTCGTAGTATTAATCTCAGTTTTGTAGTTTCTTGCTTTCATATCTATCATTATCTGCTATTTATTGTCTTTCAATTATTGTATCATTGCCTTGTTGTTATTGTTTCTTTATTAGTTGTTACGATTACTTAGAAACAACTTCTATCTCCCTAGATAGGGGTACAATCTGCATAATTTCTACCCTCGGCAAACCTCCACTTTATAAAATTTCATTGAATATGTAGTTATTATATTTGGTTAGAACTTGTGTTATTGAATAGTTGAGTATCCATGAGGGTGTAATAAAATATTTGACAACCATTCACCTTTAAGTTAGCGATTTCAAGTTCGAATTCTTGAAACATAGATATTTCTTTAAAAAAATAGCGCACAAATATCTATGTTAAACTAGCCATGTATATAAGTGTTAGCTTATATTTTTATTAATCTATATACTTATCATAATTTTTTTGTAATAGCATGACACTATGCATGATACTAAACACTAGGAAGCCGAACTTAGACTCGACATTAACTTGATTATATTTTGACAAAGCTCAATTGGGCTTGCTCAACTCGAACTAAGTTGTATTTGAAAAAGCATGATTTAGCTCTGCTCAGGCTCAATTCGATATTGTAATAAGTTTGGTTTAGCCCAAACAACATGATGGTGTAACAAACTCAAAGTTTGATTCGCTCAGCTCGACAACCAAACCTTTGGATTATGCGGTAAAGATGTCTATTACAAACACTATAACATAGTGAATTCAGAAAATAAATAATAAATTAAGTACAATAGCAAGCTCGATCTAGCCCCACATAACTTGATGTTGTTACAAACTTAATAGAGTCCGGTTCCCTCAGCTCAATGCCTAGACCTAGATAGCTAAGGGATATGCAGTAAAAAAACTTCCCAAGCTCAAATCTGAAACATGTCATTAAGAATAGATTTCATCGAAATTGAAAAGGTGGCAAAATGGTAGAAGAGAAAAAGTAGAGGGACCACCAACCAAAACAAAATAGAAATCCTAACTATAAATATTATAACAACGTGCACTTCGAAAAATAACACTATATTAAGTACGATAACAAGCTTGATTAAGCGCAACTTGACCCAATAGTATAACACACTCAATAAAGTTCAACTCACCCTACTCGACACCCAGATCTATCAAGCTAAAAATCTTTCCAATATCAAATCCAAAATATCTGACTAAAAATAGATGATATTGAAATTGAAAAGGCATCAAAAGGGTATAAGAGAAAAGTATAAGGACTACCACCCAAAATCCCACATAAAACAAAACCTTAATAATTATAAAAGATGATGAAAAACATGGTAGTCGGAAAACAAACAATAAATTAAGTGGTTTTTGTGTGTATCCATTTATTCCTCAATTGTAAGTGTAACGGACTTCTCGTAAAATGAACTAAATTATGCAAATTCAACAAACACACGACAAGTGAAACAAAATTAAAATTGCAGAAAGAAAAAAAAGTTTTTATTTTTCTGCAGATTATTAAAAGAAATGGTCTATATAGAAGTAGACTGAAGAATTTTGTAAAAATATTGAAAAAAAATCAAAACAATTTTCTGTCATAACTTTTTATTAATTTCATCAACCCTTTATCAAAAAAAATAAAATTCTCTTGATTAAAGCCTTTGCAATTTTTATTTTTTTTGGTATAGTTTGATGTGTAAATGTTGAGTTTATTGTTTTTTTTTGTTGATTCGGTTTGGGTTACAGGTAGTCTATGTATATCAAGTTTAGATAGTTATGTATATACATTTTATGCAAGCAGTGTCGAATTATTGTCACAACTCAATTTGTATATAGGTTTAGATGTGGGGCCGTGCGTCGAAGTTCTAAGGTTTTAATGATGTTTATTTTTCATTATTTAAAGATATTTCAATTTCAAGCTACAAGACGTGGGCGCATGCGTGAATTAAAGGTGAAGTAGTGTTATATGACACACATTGTATATATGTTGATTTTGTTTTGCTTATGTTGATATCGGATCGTATAGTCTACATGTATCAATTTTAGATAGTTGTGTAATGTAACATTTTGTGCAAACAACATTGGCTTATTATCACAACTCCTAGTTTGTATGTAGGTTTTGTTGTGGGACCGTACATAGAAGTTCTAAGGTTTTTAATGATGTTTACTTCGTATTATTTCAAGCGATTTTCGGTCTATTAGAGATGTTTGTGTGAGAATTAGTGGTGAAGTGGTGCTGTATGACACCATTCAAATCAACACCTATATTTATAGTTGATAAAATTGTCACACCCTGAATCTATATCCTGGATGTGGCTGGTACCCGAGATTCATTATTGGTCCGCAAGTAAACCCTTGGCTTGGCTAACTACATAGAATAAGACTTAGTGAAGCGATAAAAGTCTTAAAACAGATTTTTGAATATATATATATATATATATATATATATATAAATCGCTCTTTGCTATAGCTCGGAAAAAGGCCAAACCAACCCATGAAAGTAAGAAAGAAGGAAAGA